>NW_028122387.1:0-76959 GCF_965194805.1 Balaenoptera borealis | reverse complement strand
GGGCTGCTTGGTCATCCAGCTGGACACTTTGATGAGCCAGGTCAGGGCCTGGAGGTAGAAGGAATGAAGACACTTTTAGAAAAAATGGACTGGGAATCCCCCTCCCTGGGGGGGGGGTGCCATCTGCAGGTGAAGGATAGGGCTTAGGTAGGGAGGGAGCCAAGGAGCGAGGCTGTGGGGATATTTGGAAGGGAAGGAAGGAGGGATTCACAACCAAGTAACCAAGAGGAAGACAGCTTGCTTAGGACCCAGGAAGGAAGAAGCACTGAGAAAAGAATGGTACCTACCAGAGGTCCAGATCCACCTGGGTCTTCCGGTAAAACTTGTTGGAGGGCACGATCTTCCTGCTGGAGTTCCTGCTCTGGACATGGAGGTGATAGAGCCATACTCCCTGCTGGTGAGCCCCGGGAAGAGGGACACCCACACCCAGGGGCCCTTTGATTACACTCTAGCTGTTGGCATCATCCCAAGCTGGACAGCAAAACGGCAGCTCACCCAAAGCATTTAAAATAATGTCTAATTTATCTAACCTTCCTGGCATGTCTTGTACCCAGAGTTCCTTTAGGAGAGGTGATTCATCAGCCTAACTTGGGTTTCTACTGAAGTCTACAACCTTCCCAGTTGGTAACTTTTGCTTTGTAACTAACTGATTTCATCCCACAGAACCTGAGTGGCAGAATGTTCCAGTGGGCATGGCCCCTAAGGTCCTCTGGCTCACAGCAGCTGTGTGCCAACTGGTCTGCCACTCCCCGTTCTGAGTCCAGCATTGCCGGACATCGTCAGGCAATCACGGCACCCTGACTACCAGATGTGGCCTCAGCATCCTGGGCAATGGGCACCTCTCAGCCACTTGTCCACTAATTGGCATTGACCTTCAGTCTGGAACAACTGCTCTGGAGCAAGTCTAGTCTCCCCAGTCCCAGAGATGGGGAAACTGAAGCCTGGGGTGTATGACTTACCCAAAGGCTGCAGGCAAGTTAGTGAATCGTTGGGACCCAGGGCCTCTGGTTCTCAGGCTGGGAGAGCTCCGAGCAGGGAAAGATCAGAGAAAGCTCAATTGCAATCCACTGCTGGGAAGCTCCCAGAAGTCTGCAGGTGCCAGAGCGGAAGTCCTTTCCCCTTCTTCCTCAAGTCTGGCTCCGCTTCTATCACCAGACCTGCCACTGTAGCAGGAGGAAAGCAATACTGGGAGCTGGCTCTGCTGGGTGCCAGGCAGAGTGGGGGCACCCCCAGCTGGAGTGGCACCGGCAGGCAGTCGTACAAATAACGCCCGACTCACACCCAGCTCAGCAGCCCTAGGGCTCCCGCTTCTCGTTCACACAACACAGACCCTCGCGAGATTGGGTAATATTGACCTGCGTTCACGGTGAACAGTGAGCATTTTCTGCTCAGCCCTTTGGCAACTTAGATGCAATGTCTTACTCTTTCTTCAGGGAACACCTGGCTGAGCGAGGCTGGGCGTGCTCAGACAAGCTTGGATTCAAGGGACTTGTTCCCTCTTTGATGCTCAAAAAGACCTTGGAGCTTTGAAGGCCTTGACAGGGGATGAAACCACTCCTGTTCTATGGGGACTTTGCTATACGGATCTGGTTGGAGAAAAAGGACAGATGCACAGGGCAAGGCTAGGCATCCCTGGGTACCAACTGATTGTGAGTTGAGTTCCAGCCACCAGGCCTCAGGGTCAGGTGCTGGTGCTGGTCCCCATGGCCACCTCTCGAGAAGGAATGGAGGAAACAGATTTTGCCCAGAGAGCAGTGTGGACTGGGGACACCGTGATCACACAGGGGAAGGTTAGACAAGAGCATTTACTTCCCTCTTGGCTCTATCAGTGCCCTGGGGGTTCCACCAAGGAGGACAAGCAAACGGAGGGAGTCAGAGTCACTGGTGGTACCCCTGGCACCTGATGCCCCTGGTGATAACCGTCTTGTCTACACAGCCCCGGGCCCAGAGCTGACTCAGCCCCATGACAGCTCTGGGGTTTCCTTTCTGGAGAGGAGGGAGAAGGCTCGCTGCTGGTAACTCACAAGTGAAGTGTGTGATGAGGTCATGGTTGGTGACCTGTGGCCTAGGTTCAACCGTGAAGGAAGATTGAAGGTGGAAAAGTAACCATTAATTAAGCTTGGTTACCTTGGGCCTTTGCAATGGCTATTTCTCCCATCTGGAATGTTCTTCTCCCAGCTCTTTTCATGGCTGGCTCCTTCTCAACATCTAGTGTCACTTCATATGTCCCCCCCCACCCCCTCCCGCAGGGAGGCCTTCCCTGGCCACTCCATTCTTCCAGGCACACAGCCTGATCCATTCGAGGAGCCCATAGACACTGACTGCATTTCCCGTGTGCTTTTCATGGGCACCTGAGAGCTTGAGAGTGTCTCCAATTTACAGATGAGGAAACTGAGGTTGAGAGCAGTTAAGCATCTCCCTGGGGCACACAGGGTCTGTGAGTGGTAGAGCCAAGATTTGAATCCAGGTCTGTCTGACTGCAAATTCCAGCCGCTCTTTAGTCCTGGGCTTGGGGGACCAGGAAGTGATGCAGAGGAGACGAGAGTGTTGGGGATGGAGGGGGTAACTGGGAAAGGATCTCATCTATTGGGAAATATTCATTCTTTCAGTGAACCCTTCTTCACGGTGCTCTAAGCCAGATCCAGAAAATCCTCGCTGCGTAGATGGAGCCTGGAGGGCAGGGACAGCGTGTGGACTGTGCCGAGAACACAGATGCTGGGCCCAGGGGGAAGGTGGCCTGAAGCCTAGTTCATGATCTTTTGCCACGAGCCAGTCCCCTTGGGACCTTGTCCATCTGGAGGGCCACCTTTTTCTGAATGGGCTAGCAGGGGCCTTGTAGTTCAGGAAACAAAACTTCAGAAAAGAAATGTGACCAGGCTGTAATGGAGACATGCTCCTGGCGTCCTGGGAAGCGGATGCCTAATGTTGCCTTGGGTGGAAAGTTAGGAAGGCTTCCTGGTGGAGGTGGCAACTGAGCTGTGTCTCGATGGATAAAAGGACTTTGCTGAGTGGGTGTGGGGAGGAGGGAATGCCCATCAAAGAGGGCAGCACTGGCATTGTACTGGACTCCAGGGATTGTCAGTCACTTGGCAAGCTTAGCCCTAAGGGATGTATTATATTAGTCTGAGCAATATGGGCAGTAACAAGCAATGCCCAAATTAAAAATAATAACTTTCTTCTCTTACTCTCTCTGTCTGTCCATCATAAGTTGTCTGGGGCTCTGATTGGAGACATCTTCTCCCGGGGATGCAGACCGATGGAGACGTCACCGTCTGCAATGTCACTGTTTGCTGTGGCAAGAGGAAAGGCGTGTGCCAATTCATGTGCTGACTATCGTGAATGAAAAGTGTTGCCTGCCATATCAGTAAACAAAGGATGCTGCAGCCATCAAGCCATCACATTACAGCTGCCCCCAGTGGTGAGTCTTGAGGGAACTCAGGATGGAAATAGGTTGCCACCATCGAGCCCTCAGCTACTGCAGCCAGCCCCCAGTGGTGCACCTAGAGGGGACTCAGGAGGAGAAAAAACAGGATACTTGCCCTAGATAGCTAAGGTGCCATCAAAGGAATGATTTCAATGAGTCCAGACTCTTGCATCTTCCCGTACATCAAAAAGCACAAAATTCCTTAACTTGAGATGTTTGGTTTCCTTTAATTAACAGTAATTCTTTGATGTTCCAACTACCTGGCTTTTGTTGCAAAAACTCCTGTATATCCTGGCTCCTCCTGTACCTCTTCAGAGTGGTCCCTCTGAGCCATTTGAGACGCTGCCTCCTGGGCTTGAAGTCCTCAGAAAGTCTGCCAAATAAAACAGAATTCTCAACTTTTAGGTTGTGCATTTTTTTTTTCAGTTGACACAGTCAAAGCATTTGCCAGGAGTGACCTGTGTCACTGTTACCTACATTTCACTGGTGTAAACAAGCCCTATGGCCACACTGAATTTTGAGGGAGTATGGAAGTGTAATCCAGCATGAGTTTAGGACAAAGACTTGAAAATCTGGACAACAGCACTAATAATGCACAGGACAATGTAGAAAAGGAGAACGAAGAGCAGCTCCCAGGGTCGGGGTGGGGCCTTGAATACCATGTTCGAGAGCATGGGATTTATCCTGTGGACGATGGGGATCTTTGAGTAGGTGAGTGAAATGTCAGACTGCAGAGAATGGAGGAGAAAAAAGGAAAGAGAGGCTAAAACATCAGAAGGATACAAGAGTTGAAAGACGTTAAGAAGAAGGAAGGGACTTCCTTGGTGGCGCAGTGGTTGAGAATCTGCCTGCCAATGCAGGGGACACGGGTTTGAGCCCTGGTCTGGGAAGATCCCACATGCCGTGGAGCAACTAGGCCCGTGAGCCACAACTTCTGAGCCTGCGCGTCTGGAGCCTGTGCTCCTCAACAAGAGAGGCCGCGATAGTGAGAGGCCCGCGCACCGCGATGAAGAGTGGCCCCCGTTCGCCGCAACTAGAGAAAGCCCTCGCACAGAAACGAAGACCCAACACAGCCAAAAATAAATAAATAAATAAATTTATTAAAGAGGAAGGAAGTATATTTAAAAAACCCAGAAGCTGTAGAAATGGGGCAGGGGGAGCATTTGGACACTGAGTGAAGGTCATGGCTGCTAGCTTCCAACCCTCCATTTTGGTGGGAGGAAGGAGCGTGCACAGATATTTTGGAGGGTTTGTGCTGGAGAATCAAGACTTTGGTAGGGGTACAAGGAACCACCTCAAGACTCTAAAAGTTTTTCATGAAAACGAAGGACTAGACTTACTCTATGGTGAACTTTCAGAGTAGAACAAGGACAAAGGTTAAAAGGGAAGAAGGCAGATTTAACTTTAATTTGATAACAACTTCTGTCTTTAAGTTACCATTGTTATTCCAAAGGTTTGCCAAGCACCTTGCAGAGATAGGGGTGTGTGTGTGATGTTTGGAAATGTTAATATCCTTCCTGTTCTCACAGTGGCAGGAAAGAAGGAATGGAGAGGTAATACTCTAGGCCAGGAGGAGGGTGGTAGTTAAAAGCTTTGTGGTGTTCTAGAACTACATCGAAGGAAGCTCCCACCCCTGCTAGTGTTTGGAAGGCGAAGTTAAATGAAGTTAAAAGGGGAGATAGGCAGAAAGAGTAAGTACCAGGATGGAAAGGGGGAGGAAGCTCTCTCTGGGGAAAGAGGAGTGGTCCACACTGAGGCTCATTCTCCTCCTGTCACGTCTGCAGGATGGGGCAGAACTTCTGACCAGAGGTCGGGGGGTACTGTAGTCTGATCACTGAGCATGTGGCCTTCAGAGGAGCTGGTGTGATCCCCTAGGACTGGTCCTTGCTCCAGCCCAGGCCTTGGGAGGGGCACCTCTGTGACCTGCCCAGAGACAGAGGGCACTGGTATGTCATCTTGCGGCTGGGGGATCTGATGGTGACATCACAGAGTCTGCACAAACACACACCCCCCCTTCATTTTTTCTTTTGACACCACAACAGTCTGGAAATCTCAAAGGATTCTATGGAGGAGTGAAAAGAGTGGGATATAAGTTCTCTCTGGCCTGGAGGGGAGAGAAAATTGAACTTGAGTTAAAGATAAAGGTATATGACATGGCTTACAAAATGAGAATGAGCAGAGCATAGCACTTAAGAATGCAGTGCTAGAGCCGGATGGCCTGGGTTTAAATCCCAGCTTGGCCATCTACTAGCTGTGTGACCTTGACAAGTTACTTACTCTGTTTGTGCCTTACTTTCCCCATATTTAAATAGGGGATAATAACAGAACCAAATGAGTTAATATGTGTAGGGTGCTTCGATTCATGGTAAGTGCTATATGAGTTTTAGATGAAGTTGGTGACTGAAAAAAAAAAAGCACGATGTGAGAGTTGTGAGTTAAGTTTTATTGGGGGCAAAGTGAGGACTATAGCCTGGGAGACAGCCTCTCAGATAGCGCTGAGGAACTTTGCCAAAGAGGTGGGTGGGGGGAGGAGGTTAGTATATATGTGATTTTGGTGAAGGGGGTACGTGCAGTCAAGCACACATTTTGGCAGAGACTTGCTGCTAGTCAGGAGAAGGTTGCCGCTAGTCACGAGGAGCAGGCGTCTCCGTTAATGATTTTAGTGCTTTTCTAGATACGAGAAGATGCAAGAAATCGGGCTCATAAAATCTTTTCCTAAAAATATTTATCTGAAGGCTTGTTCTGTCAATTTTCCCAGAGCACAGAGTGCCTCATTCCTGAGCTCCACCCTGAACTCCTTTCAGGGTGTGTTGAAGGTCAGCGACTTCAGTGGCTAGTGACGCCATCCTTGTAGTGCCAGATGGCGAGTGACAATTTTTAGTTGGCAAAGGTAAGCATGTATTTTGGACTCAAATTTGTACCTGTTACATCTGCTTTATGTGGGGAGCTTGCCCGGGATTTAGGAGCTGCCTCAGTGTCATGTAATGATTTGAGGGAACATCTGGTTCCATCTCTGGCTTTGCAGATGAGGAATCAAGGCCAAGAGAGCTGAAGGAACTTGGCCAAAGTCACTCTAGACCAAGGAATTTAAACAAAACAGGGACTGGAACTCGGGCAAGTTGGAGTCGTGAGTCAGCCTCTTGCCAGCTGTGTGATCGCTGTGCGGGGCTGTCCAGCTGTGGGATGAATGGGCTGCTTTGTGGGCCTCCAGGCCTGAGTGGGAGCCGGCGGAGGCTGTCTAACCTCCAGATGGTCTGGGGGCTGCTTGGAGGAAAGGCCGTTTATTCCTTCTGACATCCAGCTGGCCTGAGGGGTTGGGGAGCTTTGTTTGACTTCCTGGAGCCTTAGCACAGCTGATGCCAAGGTCAATGGGGATGAAAGTGGGGGCGGCTGCGGTGTGACACCAAAGGGGACCCAAACTAGAGATGGAGCCTGGCCTGTCTTGACTAAGCGCTTTATCAACAATCACACCAGTTCCTGCGTCCTGCTCTTAAAAAACTTGTGCGTGTGTGTGTGTTGGGATGGGGTGGGGTGGGCAGGGATTTAAATGCCATGGTGAGATGCTCTCCACTGGGGTGAAATGCACCACTGCTCCAGCTGGTGGCTCATCCTGGTTCATCAGAAATGGTTTCATCGAAACAGAAACAGATTCACAGTCTTCGAAAACAAATTTATGGTTACCAAAG
Organism: Balaenoptera borealis; assembly: GCF_965194805.1. NCBI lineage: Eukaryota > Metazoa > Chordata > Mammalia > Artiodactyla > Balaenopteridae > Balaenoptera > Balaenoptera borealis. The sequence continues at coordinate 69,849 of NW_028122387.1, read as the reverse complement.
AGGAAAGGTGGTGGTAGGGGGAGGGATAAATTGAGAGTTTGGGATTAACATATACACACTACTATATATAAAATAGATAGTCAACAATGACCTACTGTATAGCACAGGGAACTCTACTCAATATTCTGTAATAACCTATAGAGGAAAAGAATCTAAAAAAGAATGGGTACATGTATATGTATAACTGAATCACTTTGCTGTACATCTGAAACTAACACAATATTGTAACTCAACTATACTCCAATATAAAATAAAAATTCAATTAAAAAAAAAGAAAAGGCTTCCCTGGTGGCACAGTGGTTAAGAATCCACCTGCCAATGCAGGGGACACGGGTTCGATCCCTGGTCCGGGAAGATCCCACATGCCGCGGAGCAACTAACCCCATGCGCCACAACTACTGAGCCTGCGCTCTAGAGCCCACGAGCCACAACTACTGAGCCCACGTGCCACAAGTACTGAAGCCCGCGCGTCCTAGAGCTCGTGCTCCGCAACAAGAGAAGCCACCGCAATGAGAAGCCCATGCACTGCAACGAAGAGTAGCCCACGCTCACCACAACTAGAGAAAGCCCACGCGCAGCAATGAAGACCCAACGCAGACAAAAATAAATAAAAGTAATTAATTAAGTAAAAAAATAAAAAAGAAAAAAAAGTAAAGATTTCCTCTAGAGACCAGAAGGGGCTCTTTCCCCTCCAGGGATTCCTGATGTGATGCTGGAGAGGGCAGAGCGGGTGCATAACACCTTGACATCATTTGAGATCGCATTTTTCCCAGCTTTGGTGTGTTTTACTTCTAGTGGCCCCTTTGACTTGTCTTTGGAGGATCTAATACAAGGGCCCCTAGACACTGCGTGGCCGTTAGTTGAAGCCTGAGAGGTAGGGGCCTGTGGGAGTGGGAGAGCCCAGCTCTTTATCCTTGGGTTAGGGCATTTTGAAGGCACAACTTACATTCCAGAGTTCGCTGGGGGAGCAGGCTGGAGCTTCCCTCTCCAAGACTTGCATGAAATCACATCCAGGCTTGGTTTCATCCCTTTTCTTATTCTTGCTTCCTCTGTGCCCTCACTGGTTTCTCTGGGAGTAACTTTGAAATAAATCACTTGTACATGAAACCTCGCATCATGCGCTACTTCTGGGGAGGCTGACCTAAGATGGTCCCTTCTTCAGGCAACCCACTGAGACCCCGACTGATATAGGTTCCCCTCCCAACTGTTCCTAGAGCATCTTGAAGCTGTCCCTACCATGTGGCTTTGCCCTTGCTTCATTTTCTGAAACCCACACTAGACCACGTGTTCCAGAGGGCAGGAATCTCACTTGACTCACTTGTAAGTCCATGTAAGTAGATCTTGTCTCTATCCACCAGACTCCAATTGTCGAAACAAGGCTAACACACAGGTTAGTTATTAGGTTATGGGTATTAGGTTACAGGTTCAACTGCTGTAATCAAAGCCTAAATAACACTGTCTTAAATATAATTTCATTTCTCCTTCATGTAATAATAGTACAGGTCGCTCCACAGTGATGGGGACCCAGTTCTTTCCTGTTGCTTTGCCATCTTCAACATGTGATATTCACCTCTGTTCTAATATGGCTGCTCCGGCTCCTGTCATTACATCTGCATTCCAGCTAGCAGGACAGAGAAGGGGAAGCAGGATGTGCCCCTTTCCTTAAATGGCATAACCAGAGGTTATAAAATTGCTTCCACTCATTTGTCATTGGCTACAATGAAGTCACAGGGGCACTTTTAGGTGAAAGAGAGGCTACTATATGGACTTTTTAGCTGGGTGGCCGTAGACTAGGGGTTTATTTACCAAATGAAGAAAGAGACAATTAGGAGTGCCTGTTATACCCTCCTGTTTCAGTGAAGATAAGCTGAGTTACACTATGAAGACATAAAACCCCCAAATCTCAACGGCTCAACATAACTAAGGTTTATTTCTCACTCACATCTCAGGTGGGTGGGCAGGGAGCCCTGCTCATCACAGTCTCTTCGGGAGGAAAGCAGATGGAGGTTCCCTCTGGATGCAGGGGAAGGGAGTGTGTGGCAAATGGGACTCTGGTTCTTAAAGGCTTCCACTTGGAAGTGACATATCACCTCTACTCACATTCCATTGGCCAAAGTAAATTCCATGGTCATGGCAAAGCTGGGGGTGGTGGGTACATAGAAGGGCAGGGGCAGTGTGACCCTACTACAGAATATACATGATAAGTAACAGTGGCCACCACCCTTCATTCATGTGCCTATATTTTGTTCTTCTTTGCTTCTCCCCACCCTGCTCCTCAGCCTCTTTTGGGATGTAGATACGGATTTGGATGAGACTATATGAGAGGACATATATTAGGCTGTTAATTAGTGGGGAAACCAAGCCAAGAAAGAAAGAAAGAAAGAAAGAAAAAGAGTCCAAAAACTATAAGAAAGCATGTTTGTAATCACAATTCTGCATTTATACAAGATTAGGTATATGTGTGGTTTATGCATAAATTTAATAAAATAATAAAGGAAAGAAAAATTTAAAATATAAATTCATTTACCAAACCCAACAAAATAATAATAATAAAACCGTACAAGAGTAACCACATAGTAGTATCAGGTTTAAGTTTGGATGCACGTTACAAAAAACCTAAAAGAACCATAACTTTAACAAGATAAAACTTGATTTTTTTTTTCCTCCCACTTAAACAAATCTGGAGGTGGGCCATCCAGAACTTGACTGGTTTCCACCTCCAAGGTCAATTCATGGTCCAGTACAACTGCAGGAGTTCCAGCCATTACATCTGAAATCCAGACAGCTGTTTAAGAAGAAGGCAGGGAAGTCAAAGACACTCATCTCCCAGCTGAATCAGCTCCTTTAAAGCAGCTTTCCAAGAAATCCCTCTTATACATCTGCTAATATCACAAAGTCACCAGTCATGACTAACAGCAAAGGAGATTGGGAAGTGCAGTCTTTTAGCTACTGGGCACATTGCTATATAACAAAATACATTCTATTTTGAAGGAAAACCCAAAAATGGCTAATTCTGTAAGCAGCTACCAGCCTCTGCCTCAGAGACACAAAACCTTTCTGGATTGATCAGGCCAAACTACTGGGCATAGTGTGGGAGCCAGGAGGAGGGAGTAGGAGTGAGAAATCAGCCAGATGGATCTGACTTGTGAGTCAAAAAAAAAAAAAAAGAAAGTCTTCACTGGAGACCTCCTGAAGACTGAATTGGGGGTTATACATACCACATGGCCAAACTTCTTTTGAAAACTGCTTTTCCAACTCAGTTCCCAAATCTCTCTCAATATCTTAGCTTCTTAAATATCTTGTCTTTGTGACCTCACATTCTGACCTACCTGTCTGCCATCCTTACTTTTGTTCACATCACTTCTCCATTCAGTCCACCAGCATAATGAAATCCAGTACTGAGGAGCTAAACAAACACTTTTTAGAAGTGGGTAGAAACACAATGACCATTTCTACTTTAACGTTTTTTGCTCCTGATCAAGGTCATCTGAAGGACTGAGATGTCTTGGAATAGTGAGATCCCTTGTTTCCTCTAAAATCCCAACCAAGAATGTAACTTCCTTGATGCTGGAGATGGTGTGTTTACTTTTGTGTCCACAGGTCTTAGCAGTACAGGTATTCAGTGAATGCATGTGGAATGAATGAACAAGAGAAGAGAGTAAGGAGCTGCCTTCTCTTTCTCTCTCTCTCGTTTTTTGCATGTATGAGGGCCACTCTGAATCATGAATGACATTGGGTATAACCGAGGCATGGTATATGGGGACATAGGTGCAAGTGATAGGGGACAAGGATCAAAGGGGGTGGGACTAGAGCCAGGGGAAGCTGAAAAGAGCCAGAAGTGGAAAATAGGAAGAAACAAGGTAGGAAGAGCAACTTTTTCTAATACCACCTGCCTCAGATGACTTGAATCTCCTGCCGTATTTCCCCGCCCCCCTCCTTTGCCCTAATTCTCTATCTTTAGTTATTCAGAAGGGCAAGTATCACCCTCCCCCTGCCCCACCCTAAGATGACTTGGCAGTGACCCAGCTGGTTCAGAGAGCAGTTTGTCATTTCCTCTCAACACCCTCAGTGGAATCACTGTGTCTGTCACATTCATAAGTTATTATTGTCATTGTTTTAGGAGTTTCTAGGATCTGCATAAAGAGATGTATAAAATAGTCTTTGCCTGTCCTTATAGAAGTTGCTATCTAGAGGGAGTGAATGTTCAATTACAGAAAAATGTAGTAAATGCTAAGAAAGGAAAAAAATGTTGGTTGTTTGAAGAACATACAAGGGTGGATACTTACCCAGTCTTGGGGGTACAAGAAGGGCTTTCCAAAAGTGGAGTCTAAGACCTAAAGGAGGTGAGTGATAGGAAACCTAAAACAACAGCGGCTTACAAAGGTGGTTTATTTCCCTTTCCTGTAAAAATCCAGAGGTGGGCATCCAGCAGTGTCATGGGGCATGGGGCTCCATGGTGTCAGGACTCAAGCTCCTTCTATTTTGTTGTATGGTCAGGTATGGCCTCTTGTCTCATGGTTGCCTCATGGTTCAAGATGACTACTCTAGCTCCAGCTATTGCACCCACATTCCACAGTCCAACATAGTACCAGTAAGTGAAAGGACTGCTGAATATAAACTCAAGCTAATCCATCAGTAGGGTCTTCTAATTTTTTACCCCCAAAGTAATACAAATACAGGATTAAAAATTATATAGCACAAAAGGGTTTATAACAAAAGGTTAAGGTCATCTGCCCTCGCCCTCCCCATCCTCTAGAAACAGTTTCAGCCCAGCTTTCTGGCAGCTGCTGTCAATGGGAGCCACTCTGACATTATGTTCAAAGCGAAATGTTTGTAAAACCAGCCATGGCATCCCTCAAAAGAGTTACTGGTGTCTCAAGAAGGGTCAGTACCTTGAGACTGCTTTCCTCACTGATGCCTTCCATGGTCTAACAGGTGACCTCTCGTTGGAGAAGGGTGATCACCTGACCCAATGGCCGTTAATTCTTAGGAGGCCTGGCAGCCTATGAGGAGGCAAGAAAGAGTAAACTCTGCCCAATAGGCGCAACGGTGATTATCTTAGCCAATCAGATCCACTCTCTCTAGAATTTGAAATAGAAATTTGAGACTGAAAGAGTGTTAACACAAAGAAAAAAGAACAGAGTCAAATAAGAAGAATGAGACCTAGAATATTGCTGTTCCTGGCACTATCACCACCCGTGGATTTTACTGTTATGTGACCCAATAATTTCCATTTTGCAGAAGCTGTTTGAGTTGGGTTTCTGTTACTAGAGACGATGGTCTTAATTCAACATCCCAATAAGGTTTTGAATTTGGGTGGCACGGTTTCCTTGGTCTAAGAAGCTCTCGTTCCGGGGGTCCCATTTTTACAAAGCTGCAATTTATGGACGCTGCTGAGAGGCAGACAGGGAATGGGTTTCATCTCCAGGCCTGGTTGCCCAGTACAAACTGCCTAGAGAAGAGAGCGCTAGCATCAGGCCCTTGCTTCAAGGCACCGGCCTCATGATTCTGCGCAAGTGAGGATGCTTAAGGCCATCTGTTATTTTTAAAGCACTACTCATACAGAATGGACTAAATGTAACCTAGGGTCTCGGGAAACAGGTTACTTTTCGGGAAGCTACTCAAGTGTTGTTCGCCAGTCAGTTCCAGACTGACAGCCACTGCTGTTGGCCAGGGGACACTTAGGACTGCGATCACTCCAGTCCCGGCGTGGGGGTTTCGCAGTCTCAGCTCAGACCATCTAGGGAGTCCCTCGGTGCTGGGATTCCATTTGTTTCCTTTCGGGTCTCCTTTGGGCCACTTTGAGCAGCACCCCCCAAGGCCGAGCTCTCTTAATAAAGGAGACCCTCTCCCGCCTACTAGAGACTCGGCAGACGCTTGCGCAGGCGCACTCGCACAGGGCGGCTTGGGTTCCGCCCAATGGGCGGTGTCCCCTCTGGGGGCGGGGCAATGGCCTGCGAGGGGCGGGGCCAGGCTCCACCAAGCGCTGGAGGGATCTCGTGGGCCTTCCCGTAGGTGTGGTCCCGGGTGGCAGCGAGAGTGTGTGTGGGGGGGACCGGGCGACGGTGTCGGGGTGACTCAGAGGCCCCTGGCGCACACAACGTGCTGCGGGACGAGTGGCGTGGACCCCAGCTCCCAGCGCCCGGACGTTGGAGGGGGGGGGGTCACATCCGGCGGGAGGGGGCGGGCCTCGTGGACCCCGGAAGTGTGGGCTCCGGCTGCGATTTAACCCGCGACGGCGTTGGCGGCGACGGCGGCGGCCGGGGTAGGTGAAAGGGGCCCGGGGAGGGGCAAGGACGGGGATGGGGGCGGCGCTGGCAGTTGCTCCCGGCGCGCCTCCGCCTGCCCGCTTCACCTGGCAGAGGCTGGTGATTGGGCGCGAGGGGCGCGTGACTCCAGCGGAGGGCCGGAGCCCCTGCCGCTCGCAGTGGGAGGGCGGGAAGGAGGGAGGCAATGCCCGAGCTCCCCGCGCAGGTCGCGCCTCCAGCACCCCCCCCACCTCACCGCCACCTTTCACCCTCCACCCCGTACTTGAGCGCCCTGCTGGTCACACTTCTGGTGACGTTAGAGCCAGTTTGCCCATGTATAGGCGGGGAAACAGCCTAAGAATGGGGTCTGACTTGCCAGAGGGAGTCCAGCGGCAGAATGGGGTCTGAAGGACGCTCTGGTCTTTTAACTCTCTGGGCTATACCCTTTCTCCAGGGCAGTGAGGTTGTGGCTTTTCAGCCTTGATTCTGTTCTTATCCTTTATTCTGGACCCGGACTTGGGCTGTCCAGCATCACTGACCACTCCCTAGTTCTGGGCCTGCTGGGTACAGAGGTCATTGGTGTTTGTGAATCTCCAGCGTGTGCCTGGTTCCTCCTGAATTTAGAGAGCAGTGGTGTGTGTGTGTGTGTGTGTTACTGGCAGAGTTGACTCTACACCTCAGGGTTTCAGTCCCTGAGACTAGGCAGTGCTTTCTCAGCTACACAATGTCTGGGCTCACTCACCCTGGGAATGTCCACTCTTAGCTCTGGAAACTTCAGAAACTCACTTCCCTTCACTTCAGCAATATCCCAGTAGTACTGTTGCTGACTCAGGCCTTTTCCACCCTCTTCATTGGCTCCCTGCCTCTTACCCAGGAGTCCCATTTCCTACTGGTGCACCCAAGATGCTGCCACCTGACTGTCAGGCTGTGACTGTCAGCCCTAGAGCTGGAAGTGGTGGTGACCAAGGGTTTGGAAAGGAAAGACTTTCTTTGTCTGTTGTCCAAAGCTGTGACCCTGTACAGGCCTGAACTCTGGTTCTGGGTGGGAGTGAGGACTTGGAGTGAAATACTGGACCCTGAAGTGAGAGTTCTTGGCTGTCATAATGTCCAGAAAAGCTTTTTTCCTAGATTATCTGAGAAATCTGGCTTGGTGCCTTTGTAGTTTACGTTAGGTAGAAATTTTTCTTTGTAGATTTCATCTGGGCAGCTTCTGGTGGCTGTGTTTTTCTGTTTTTGTTGTTTGTTTGTTTTTAAGGTAGCAAAAGCTCTGACTTCTTGCTTGGCTGCCATGTGCTGTTGGCAGTGTTCTGGGGGCTTTGTGAACATACTGGATTCTGGGAACACTCAAGGTAGATGGTGAGCCCATTTTGCAGATGAAGTAAGTGGGTAATAGAGATGTTAGGTAGGGTGCTACAGCCAGTAAATGGCCAAGTTGGGATTTTTAACCCGTCCGTCTTATTTCCAAGCTAATGTATCTGCTGGATGTTAAGAATCATCTGTGATGCTTGTTAGAGATACAGAGCCTCATCTCTGGATATTCTTGCTTAGATTCTGGAGAGGGACCCAGGAATTTGTATTTTTAACACTTGCACTGGGTGATTCTTACTGTAAGGCAAGTTTGGGAAGCACTGCCTTAAGGAGTTTGTAGATTTGCTGAGCTTGGAAGTGAAATTATTTCTAAGGCTTCTTGTTATTTTTTTGCTTATTGCTGTGTAATTTGCTAATCTGCCGTTAAAAGGGCATTGGGGGCTTCCCTGGTGGCGCAGTGGTTGAGAATCTGCCTGCTAATGCAGGGGACATGGGTTTGAGCCCTGGTCTGGGAAGATCCCACATGCCACGGAGCAGCTAGGCCCATGAGCCACAACTACTGAGCCTGCGCGTCTGGAGCCTGTGCTCCGCAACAAGAGAGGCCGCGATAGTGAGAGGCCCGCGCACCGCGATGAAGAGTGGCCCCCGCTCGCCGCAACTAGAGAAAGCCCTCGCACAGAAACGAAGACCCAACACAGCCAAAAATAAATAAATTAATTAAAAAAACAAAAACAAATGTTCAAGTGCACTTGGTGTCTTAAAAAAAAAAAAAAAGTGCATTGGGGTCGCTAGCTGTATGAATCATCTCTTGAACACTGTTGGCCAGTCCTAGTAGGGTTTTTCCAGACTGACCTAATCAGGTCAGCAAAGACCTTGTTTTAATCCGATTGGATCTCTGTTCGGAAATTCTTTTAGTTTCTCCTCAGAGTCTGGAGTTTTCACAAGGTTCCAGTTCGTTCCTGGATAGTTGCCCCTTGACAGAGAGATCTCTGTAAAGGCAAAGGTCTGTGAGGTTTTGGGAGCTTTAAAGGCATGTTTATTTAGCAGGTGTTTCCTCCACTGCGTTTCTCTCCCCTTTCACTGGTTTATGTCAAAGGCTTGAGCAAATACCAAACAGCTTTGTTTATTGTGATTTAGCTGGAGCTGACAAGTGGAGTCCCTGGGGCTTAGGATGGGCCAGACAGGGGAGGAGAGGGGACACTGAACCATGGAAGTGAAACAGATAACCCAGGTCAGTTATGCCTAGCATTGAAGACATGTGAAGTACTGCTAATTTATCTGCTCCCTCCTGGACAGAATTAGAAGTAGTGAAAGAGGCAAAGTCAGCATTATGCTGTTACTTTATTCTTCCTCTGTCCAGTGAACATTGATTTCTAATTTAATTTCTTTGTAAACAGAGGATGTACTTTGTATGCTTTGAATCGTTTTAATTTACTGTTCCATACATAAACATTTTGGGGTGTTATGTTCTTTTGATGAATTGACCTCCTGTATCATGAAATGACCCTTTTAATCCCTGATAGTATTCTTTGCTCTGAAATCTACTTTGTCTTGTTATAATACAGCCAGTCCAACTTAAAAACAATTTAGTGCTAATGGATTGATATCCAGAATATTTGAAGAATTCCTACAACTCAACAGTGAAAAAACAAACAACCTGATTAAAGTGGGCAAAGGACTTGAATAGACATTTCTCCAAAGAAGCTATACAGATGGCCAGTAAGCACATGAAGATACTCAACATCACTAGTCATTAGGGAAATGTGAACCAAAATGACAATGAAATACCACTTCACACCCATTAGAATAACTATTGTTAAAAAAAAAACAAAAAACACCAGAAGTATTGGCAAAGATGTGGAGAAATTGGAACCCTTATTTATATTACTGGTGGGAATGTAAAGTGTGCAGTTGCTGTGGAAAACAGTATGGCAATTCTTCAAAAAATTAAAGATAGAATTACCGTATGATCTAGCAATTCCAATTCTGGGTGTATACCCTAAAGAAGTATAAGCAGAGACTCAAACAGATATTTGTACACCAATGTTTCTGGCAGCATTATTCACAGTAACCAAAAGGTAGAAGCAACCCAAGGGTCCACTGACGGATGAATGGATAAACAAAATGTGATACATGCATACGATAGAGTATTATTCAGCTTTAAAAAGGAAGGAAATTTTTGACAACATAGATGAAACTTGAAGAAATAATGCTAAGTGAAACAAGTCAGTCACAAAAGCATAAATATTGCATGATTCCTCTTATATAAGGTCCCTAGAGTAGTTAAATTTACAGAGACAGGAAGAATGATGGTTGCCCAAGGCTGGGGGAAGGGAGGAATGGAAGTTAATGTTTAATGGGTACAAAGTTTTAGTCTGGGATAATGAAAAAGTTCTGGAGGTAGATGGTGGTGATGGTTGTACAACAGTGTGAATGTATTTAATGTCACAGAACTGTACACTTAAAATGTTTAAAATGGTAAATTTTATGTTTTAACACAATTAAAAAAAATTGATAGGGATTTTAAAAAAATTAATGTGGTATATCTCTTTACATCCTTTTACTTTTGGACTATTTGTGTCTTTATTTTTAAAGTGGGTTTCTTGTAGGCAGCATATAGATGAGTTTTGCATTTTGTGAAATCCAGTCTTAAAAATTCTGCCTTTTAATTGGGATGTTTAGACCATTTACATTTAATGTGATTATTAGTGTAGTTGGGTTTAACTCTCAAGGTCCTTCTACTCTGCCATCTTGCTCCAGATCATATGTTTTAATTTAACATGAGCATGTCACTTGGGCTGTTTCCCTTGCAATTCCCTCTGACAGCTGTGCTCTGAGTCCAAGATGTGCTCTGAGTCTACTTGTTGGGTAGACATCCTGTCAGAGGTTCCTCGGTGGGGTGCAGTTGCCTGAGGGGCAGGCCTTGAATCTGAGACACATGGGGTGCTGGGCACTGGGCCCTGGTGGGCTCCATCTCTGCTTTAGAGCGCAGCGTCTGGGAGATCTGCTTGCATCCGGGCCCAGGTTACGTCTCCTACCCGGGTTTGCACCTGAAGGGTTAACGACTCTAGCTGGGTTATCATCTTGCTGCTTGTTTTCACTCTGTTCCATGCTCTTTCTTCCCATGTCCCTTTTTTCCTGACCTCCCTGGGATTGAGCAGTTTTTATGATTCCATTTTATTTCCTTTGTTAGTTTATTAGCTGTAACTAACTGTTTTTTTTTTTAAAAAAATGGTTGCTTGGGAATTCCCTGGCGGTCCAGTGGTTAGGACTCAGCACTTTCACTGCCGTGACTCTTCACTGCCGTGACTCAGGTTCAATCCCTGGTCGGGGAACTAAGATCTGGCAAGCTGTGTGGTGCAGCCAAAAAAATAAAAAGAACAAGAAAAGAAAAAGAAAAAGAGTGGTTGCTTTAAGATTTGTAGTACACATCTTTTTTTTTTTTTCACTTTATTGTGCTTCACTTTATTGCACTTTGCAGATACTGTGTTTTTTTTTTTATGAATTTATTTATTTATTTATTTATTTTTGGCTGTGTTGGGTCTTCGTTTCTGTGCGAGGGCTTTCTCCAGTTGTGGCAAGCGGGGGCCACTCTTCATTGCGGTGCGCGGGCCTTTCACTGTCGCAGCCTCTCCCGTTGCGGAGCACAGGCTCCAGACGCGCAGGCTCAGTAGTTGTGGCTCATGGGCCTAGCCGCTGCGCGGCATGTGGGATCTTCCCGGCCCGGGGCACGAACCCGTGTCCCCTGCATTGGCAGGCGGATTCCTAACCACTGCGCCACCAGGGAAGCCCTGTGTTTTTTTTTAATAAATTAAAGGTCTGTGGCAATCCCACATCAAACAAATCTGTTGGCGCCACTTTTCCAACAGCATTTGCTCACTCACTTCATGTCTCTGTCACATTTCGGTAGTTCTCGCAATATTTCAAAGTTTTCCATTTTTATTATATTTGTCATGGTGACCTGTGATCAGTGATTTTTGATGTTACTACTGCAAAAGATTATGATTCACTGAAGGCTCAGATGAAGGTTAGCATTTTTTTAGCAATAAAGCATTTTTAATTAAAATTATTTTATATATAATATCGGCCGCTATTCTTGATCACTTCAGGCAGGAGGGGAATTCTTTTTTTTTTAACGTCTTTATTGGAGTATAATTGCTTTACAATGGTGTGTTAGTTTCTGCTATATAAAAAAGTGAATCTGCTATATATATACATATATCCCCATATCTCCTCCCTCTTGCGTCTCCCTCCCACATAGTATGCATCTTTAACCTGTCACAGTCTATCATCAGGTGATCTTGTACATCACTTTACACTAACAATAGTATACTCTCATTTCCTCCCTCCTGGCCTTTATGCTGTTGTTGTCACACGTTTCACTTCTATGTGTTATAAATCCCGCAATACATTATTACTGTTTTTGCTTTAAACAGTGAATTATTTTGTAAAGAGGTTAAAAGAAAGGAAAAGCTCTTTTATATTTACTTTTTAATATATATTACATGTTTATCATTTCCAGTGCTCTTTATTCCTCTCTGTAGATCCAGACTTCCACTTTGTTTTACATTCCTTCTGACTTGAGGACTTTTAAAAAACATTTCTTATTCTGCTGGTCTGTTGGTAATGAATTCTTTTAGCTTTTGAATGTCTGAGAAAGTCTTTATTTTGTCTTTGTTTTTGAAAGATATTTTTCCTGGGTATAGAATTCTAAGTCAGTTATTTTTCTTTCAACATTCTAAGATGTGGTTCCAGTGTCTTCTGTCTTACATTGTTCTATGAGTAATCTGCTGTTGTTCTTATTTTTTTTTTCTTCTATTCTTATGTGTCTTTTTTCCTTACGGCTACATTTCTTTTATTACTGGTTTTAAACAATTTAATTATGATGTGCCTTGGTGTAGTTTTCATATTTCTTGTGCTTGGGTTAATTGAGTTTTTGGATCTGTGGGTTTAAAACTTTCATAAAATTTGAAAACTTTTCAGCTAGTAATTCGTCAGGTATTTTCTCTATTCTCTTCTCTCTCTCTTCTTTGGGGACTCCAGTTACATGTATTTTAGGATGCTTAAAGTTGTTCCACAGCTCTCTGATTCTCAATTTATTTTTTCCCCCATCTTTTTTTTTTTTTTTAATTTGTGGTTTGTTTTGCGTAGTTTCAATTGCTCTTTCTTTAAGTTCACTGATCTTTTCTTCTTTAGTGTCTAATCTGTTGTTATTTACACCTGGTATACTTTTTATCTCAGACATTTGTAGTTTCCATTTCTAGAAGTTTGATTTGGGTCTTTTTTATATTTTCCATGTCTCAACATTCTCAATCTTCTTTAGCATCTTGAATATATGGAATACGGTTGTAGTAACCATTTTAGTGTCCTTCTCTGCTAATTTTGTTATCTGTATTTTTGAGTCTGTTTTACTGATTGATTTTTTTCCTCATTATGGATCATATTTTCTTGCTTCTTTGTATGTCTGGTAATTTTTGATTGGATATCAGATGTTGCGAATTTTACCGTTGGGTGCTGAATATTTTTGCATTTTTATAAATATTCTTGGCATTGTTTTGGGACACTGTTAAGTTACTTGGAAACAGTTTGATCCTTTGATGCCTCACTGTTAAGCTTTGTTAGCTGGCACCAGACCAGCCTTTAGACCAGGGCTAATTTTACCCACTACCAAGGCACTACCCTTTTCAGTGCTCTACTGATGTCCTGTGAGTTAGGAAGTATTTCCACTCTGGTGAGTGGGGACACAGATTAGTCTTGGCTCAGTTTGAGGCCCAAGGATTGTTCCCTCTAATCCTGACCAGTATTGTAAACACTCAGCAGAAAACTGGAGGGGGACCCCTGCAGATTTCCAGAGTTCACGGTGTAGCTCTCTCCTCTCTGGTATTTGACCCTGTGAACTCTGGCTACCTTGGCCTCCCTAGATTCCCAACTCTCTCTTCCCAACTTGGGGAGACTGTCAGGCTCTGCCTGGGTACCTCCTCCCTGTGCCATGGCCTGAAAACTCTCTCTAGGCAGTAAGTTGGGGCAATTGTAGAGCTCACCTCATTTGCTCCCCGCTCCCATCCCCCGCTCCCACCCAGGAATCCATCCTCTGCTGACAGATATCCAATATCTGAAAACTGTTGTTTCATTTATCTTCTCTCGTTTGTAGTTGTTTGAGGCAGGAGAGTAAATCTGGTCCCTGTTCCTCTAAGTTTGCCGGAAAGGGGAGGTTCCCGTGCAGTCGGCACTTGCTGAGAGCCTTGTGTGTGCTGGGCATTGACCTCGGTGCTGGGATGCAGACGTGAGTGAGACGTGCACTGGGCCCTTGGGGAGCTCCCAGTCTTGCTGGAGAAACATGCTGATTCCTACGTAGTAATTGCTGCGTGGTACTTACAGGGCATGATGGGAGGGCAGGACGAAGTCTTTGGGAGAAGGAGCAAGGAATGCTTCCCAGAGAGCTGACAGTGAAGGATCAGCAGGCATTTTCAAACTAGAGAAGGTGTAGGAAAGAAATTTTAGGCAGAGGGAATAAGAGCAAAGGCAGGGCAGCAGAGCTGGGAACTCCCAGAGGGCAGGATCCTTGTTGTATTGATCTTTATAGATGTGGAATATTTGTCAGGTGATTGGAAGCATGTTGTTTGTTCTGGGAATAGGTAGAACAGAGAGTCAGGATGAAGTCCGCAGCCTATGGGGGAGAGGAGGGAGGTCTAGCCGGAAGGAGAGGCTCGGGGTCTGCTGGTGCAGGGCCTTGTAGGCCAAGCCAAGGAGCACAAGATTTTGAACATGATCCTAAACACTGGTTTGTTTTTGTTTTTGTTTTTTTGGCTTCATCAGGTCTTAGTTGCGGCACGTGGGATCTTTCATTGCGGCACGGGCTCTTCGTTGGGGCGCGTGGGCTCCTCTCTCGTTCTGGTGCATGGGCTCCAGAGCGCATAGGCTCTGTAGTTGAGGCGTGTGAGCTCAGTAGTTGCGGTGCATGGGCTTGGTTGCCCGGCGGCATGTGGGATCTTAGTTCCCCGACCAGGAATTGAACCCGTGTCCCCTGCATTGGAAGGTGGATTCTTAACCACTGGACCGCCAGTGAAGTCCCAAACACTGGGTTTTTTAAAAAAAAGTTTTCAGCAGGGTGCAAGAGCTCTGATCGACTGTGTTCTCCGGAGATTACTGGGGGATGTGGAAGAGGGCTGGCGAGGGCTGAGTCTGCTAGAACCAGGCAGGCAGCTGCTGGAGAGGCTGGCTTGTGGTGGACGTTCTGCACCAGGATGGACACGAGTCCAGAGCTGAGTGCGGCTGCTGGTACGGCATTGCCACCTCTAGCCTGTTTGACGATAGCCTTTGTACAGATTCCTGCCTGAGTCCAGAGTAGATTGGAGGAGGCTCGGGCCTGGTTTCTCTTTTTCTGTGGCTACACTGTTGCCCCCAACACACCTGCCTGCCTCTGCTGGAGCCAGAAGTTCGTAGGGTCAGACATTGCTGGCAGGGGTAGGGTCCGGAGCTGCCCCGCTTTATACTAGCCTAGGATGGCCCCAGATCAGCGAGGAAATAGAGTCTCATCATCTCGGACTTTGAACAGACACGCTTGAGTGACTCCATACAGACTCCTGTTATTTGTCCTGAGTGTGTCTTTGGCTTGACTTTAATCTTGATCCTTCCTTAAAGATGGTTGAACCTATTTGGTCAGCTTGATCTGCAGATTAGAAAGTGTGGGGTGGGGTGGAGGACTGACAGCTGTAGTGTGAGATCCCTTCTGAGTCATCTCAACAGTTGGGATGGAGGAGAAACAAATGGAAGTTCAATGGGAAGGAGCTTAGGATGGTTTTCTTTTTAAGTCAGAGCCAGGGACCAGACAATGAGGAGGCTTCTCTAAGTGGCTGGGTTGTGTTTTACTGTCAGGAAGTTTCAGGAACAGGCTGCTTGTTAGATGACCTGTTCCTTGGCCATCGTCTTGATTGAAGCTGAATGCTGTTGATCTGAGTTATATCCAGCCATCTGAGTTCCGTCGCTCTGTTGACTGATGTGGTCTCTGGAGGAATCTTAAGTTTTCTCTCCTTAGTGTCCACGTGGGAAGGGCTTGAGTTGCAGAGGTAGGAATGGGCTGAGTGTGTGAGCTTAGACACGGTGATGATAATCATGACCCTTTATTGAGCCCAGCCTGAGAGCCGGGCATTAGACTTCCTGGGCACTAACTCATTTCATCCTTATAAAAGTCCTCTGTTACTGAAGAGACCGATGTATGGAGAGATTAAGTAAGCTGCTTCTGCCCTTTCTTGCTTCGTCTCCCAAAGACTCGTCCTGCCCTGTGCTCTGTGAGTACACGTAGCATTTACTACGCAGAGCCCTCCTTCCCTCCCTCTTTGCCCTGCTGGTGAGGCATCACTGCTGGAGGAGGGGGGCTTGGGCAGGGGATGGGGCGGGGAGTGTTGGGATTAGCAGAGGTGAGGGGTTAGGGCAGTGGTTTTCCGGCTGCCTTCTGGCAGGGTGCCTCGGGGGCCCCCTTGAGGTCAAGGGGAAGACTGAGCTGGGAGAGTAGGGCTGTCCCTCTACGCCTTCGCCCAGAGCATGGCCTCTGTGATCTGTTCCGTGCGCTGGGGGTTTGAAAAAGTTTCGGAAAACAACAGGAGTGGGCACACCAGGCAAGTGGGAGAAGAGGATGGCGGCGGCACGTCCTGACAGCATGGCAGGCTGTGCTTAGGTGGCTCCCGGCTGGAGGGTCAGGGTCAGGGGAGATAAGCAGAAGAGGGGGGGAGGGAGGGAAGAGATGGCTAGCTTCAGGGAAGGCTGGAGAGCGTTGGAAGCAGTGTTTTAAAAAAAAAATGAATCCAGAGGTGCCTGGCATATTAGAGGTGGGAAGACCCACTTGGAGTTTGTGGAAGGGCCGGGATGGATGCACCTAAAAGACATTGGAACAACGACTAGATAAGACCTGGTGGTGGACATCAGAGGTGAGGGAGATGGCCTGGAGAGTTAGAAGTTAGGGTGAGAAGCTTGAGGGTGCTGATGGAAGTGGAGGTTGGGAGGGGAGTCTAGTTTGAGGAGAAGAAAGGTGATGCGAGTGCCCCCTGCACTTGGCCCAGTAAGCGGCTCGTCATTCCTGGGTCTTGTCATTTGGGGGCCTGCCTCTGGGAAAAGAGGTGTCAGGTGGAGGATTCGCTCATGTAAATATCAATGTAAAGATGATACTTTCCTTGCAAAAACCTTGTCCTGAGAGATTGTACATCCCTCCCGTAGATGGGCCCCCTTATATTTGTGGACCTTTGTTCAGATTGGTCTGGAGCCCGTTTCAGAAAGCCACACCCTTTGCTTCCCTCTGGGACCTGTTCTTTCAGAGTCCTCCCCCACGAGCCTAACTGGGTGCCTGGCAGGGTTGTGAGGCAGCATTTTACAACAGTAGGTTTTAAAAAGGTGTGAGAATGTATGAATTGATGCTACCTAGCACTTGCTTGGTGGTTTTCCTAGCACCTCCAGAAGGTTTCGTGTTTATTTCTTGTTAAGTCCTCATAACCAGCCCATGAGGTTGGTAGAGTTAGTCCCATTCTACCAATAAGAAGCAGAATTAGGAGGCTGAATAACTTTCCCAAGGTCATGTAGCTAGTAAAATGTCAAGCTGGGGTTTGAATCCAGAATATTGGGCTCTCAAGCCCTGAACTCTTTTTTTTTTTTTTTTTTTTTTAACAGAGATTTTCTCTTTTTTTTTTTTTTTTTTTTTTAATTGATTGATTGATTGATTGATTGCTATGTTGGGTCTTCGTTTCTGTGCGAGGGCTTTCTCTAGTTGCGGCAAGTGGGGGCCACTCTTCATCGCGGTGCGCGGGCCTCTCACTATCCTGGCCTCTCTTGTTGCGGAGCACAGGCTCCAGACGCGCAGGCTCAGTAGTTGTGGCTCACGGGCCTAGTTGCTCCGCGGCATGTGGGATCTTCCCAGACCGGGGCTCGAACCCGTGTCCCCTGCATTAGCAGGCAGATTCTCAACCACTGCGCCACCAGGGAAGCCCAAGCCCTGAACTCTTTACACTGCTTTTCACACTGTCTTAACTGTTCAGCATTGGGGGCTATGGAGGGAGCTCCAACTCCAATCCCAACCCCAGAAATTCCTTAGAAAGAATGAAAACTAAAAAAGTCTCCCTTCTGGAGCATACACACCAACTTTTCAGATTGTTGGGGCAGATTAATTCAATGGTGTTTTGGGCCAGGTGAGAAGCACATGATGGTTGGTTTGCTTTTATCAACTCCTGTGGGAAGTTAGGTGACTGAAGGCCTGGTTACTTGATCGCGTGGCTGGAATCATCCTGGGAAAAGAAAAATAGATCAGGTCAACATGTATTTCCTCATTAAGCAGCAGGCTTAGAAAGGTTTCTAAGGCAACCACAGGTGTTTCTGACAAGAGGGGTGGGATGGGGCCAGTTCCATATAACATGTGCAGATTGAACTGTGCAGGTTGCTATGGTAACAGCTTCTTATGCTACCTTAGGGAGATGTGGGAAACTTACAAGAAACCAAAGGCCTTTGCAACTCTCCTTGCAGTGTGATTTCAGGCTTGAAGTAGCTGGCAAGGAAAGGTTGGCTGGTAACGGAGAGGAGGAGTGTAATTGGAGCCAGTGCTTTAGCTCCTGGTGGAGTCAGGAAAACGGAAGCGCCTGGCTCAGTCGCAGTTCTGTGTCATGGTTCAGTGGTAGCGGTCATTTTGCTTGACTCAATATTGAGCCCTGGGGGTGTCAGGAGTTGCTTCTAATCATCGGATTGCCGCCCCCCTCCAGGAGGCAGAATAATTAATACTTGTTTAGGGCGCAGGAGCTTGCAAAGCCCTCTCAGAGCCGTTTGCTCATCCCAGGCACACATGTGATC
Organism: Balaenoptera borealis; assembly: GCF_965194805.1. Lineage (NCBI taxonomy): Eukaryota > Metazoa > Chordata > Mammalia > Artiodactyla > Balaenopteridae > Balaenoptera > Balaenoptera borealis. The sequence goes on along the minus strand of NW_028122387.1, from coordinate 51,469 downwards.
CCCAAGGTGGGATTATCATCATGGTGCCCATTTTCCCGATGAGGAAACTGAAGTTAAGGGACTTGATCTAGGTCACACAGCTAAAAAGCTGAGGAGCCAAAACGCAAACCCAGGGCATCAGTCCTCAAATTCTGTGTGTTTCTACTCTGCACCCAGCCAGGAGAGAGCTGGCACTAATTGTTTAGGCAGAAGCAAGGGGCAAGGGGCGCTGCAAGGCATCTCTAGGACTGGCACACCTTAACTCTGATCTGAGCACCCTCACACTTAGAAAATGCTGCGTTTTGCTTTCAGTCTTTACTTTTTTTTTTTTTTTTTTCTGAGTTTATCCTTGCATAGGATCTGATATCAGTTGGAACTATTTGTTGTTGAGCTGAACAGTCCCGGGATAGATCCCTGTTGAGCAAGAGCCATCAGTACCTTGCTTTCTTTTCCACCTGTTGAGGCCAGATCTGGGGGGCTGTCCCGAGGTGAGCGCTCGCCAGCACCCTCTCCCCACCGGGACATTCTGCAGCCTCCCCCTCGGGGAGTGGTGAGGAACGGCATTGCTCTGGCCTGGATCCACTAGGGGTAGTGTAGTCGCCTCCGGGCCTCACTATCTTCCACTAGATCGTGTTCACCGTGTCCGAGGTATGCGGAGCTCGATTTCGTCAAGATAGAGAGTAGTGGAAAGAAGTCGAGGCCAAGAGACGCAAGCAGCAGGGGCCAGTGGCTGGAGACTTCGCGTCCCTTCCCAGTGTTGTGTGGCTTCCCAAGGCCCAGGGGCTGCACCTGGAAACTGCCTCCTTGGTTCTGGCTGGCGCCGCTCTAGCTATGTCAACCCCCGCACAGTGCTCTGTGACAGAAGGTGGGCTTCAGGACACCTGAGAAATGTCTGTCACCTCCCCCCTCCCCTCCCCCCACCCCTCCTGTGGCATCTCTCCTCCTGGCATGTGTCTCTCTTGGAGGGTATGGTGTTGATTTCAGGTGACAAACCACAGCCCACCCTGTGTTTGTTACAACTTTGAATTGGTTACTGAAATTTAAAAGTGGGGAGATGTCACAGTGATCTGGATTTCTAGCCTCCCTTGGAGACCTGGCAGGTCTGGCAACGCTGGACCCACCCTCCTACCTGCAGGAGGTGCCTGAGCTGGGCTGGAGCCTGTGCTTTCAGGAGACACGGTGTCTGACATGCCTGCCTGGCCTGTGTAGGCATCTGGGTTTGTGACCTCTGTGGAGGTGAAAGCTGCAGAGGAGACAAAAGAAAGGAAGGAAGGAAGAAAGAAAAGAAACAAGAAGAAAAGAAGGAAAGAAAGAAAGAAGGAAAGGAAAAGAAAAAGAAATGGGAAGGAGATCTAAAAAAGAGGGGCTATATGTATACGTATAACTGATTCGCTTTGCTGTACAGCAGAAACTAACAACATTGTAAAACAACTATACACCAGTAAAAATTAATTAAAAAAAAAAAAAAGAAAAGAAAGTTTTTTTCCCAGGGGTTGTTAGTGAGGAAACGGTGATGCATTTTCTCTTCTTGGTGGAGGGAACGCAGATTAACGCCTGCCCGTTTCCCACCTCGGTCCCGGTCTGATCTCCTTCGAGTTGGTGGTGTCGCCCCGCAAAGAGCTGTTGTCTCTATACCTGTGAATGCCGTGCAGCTGCCTCCCGCTTCTCAGCCCTCCTCACCCCGTCTCCGGCCTTGAGCATCTGCAGTAGCTCCCACGACGGCCCGGCTGTCGCCTGCCCCCGACCTTCTGATTCCTGTCCCAGCACGAATGGCTCCAGTGACGAGGACCTGTGGGCTTCTCACGCCCCCAGCCCTCAGAGCTGACCCCCTCCCCACTTCTCACTCTGCTCTCACCTGGATTCACCATGATTTGTTGTGAAGTGTTTCATTTTTTAAAACCAAACTGAGTTCCTAGAGAATTAGCATCAGTTTTTACATAAGGCTGTGTCTGGCACATAGTAAGAAGTCAGTAAATATTTATTTCCATCCCTCTGCTCCTATTTATCCTTCCTGCCTTTATCTGGGGCCTTGCCTTGTTCTTGGCATATAGTAATTGCTCATTAAATGTTTATTCAGTGAAGCAGGAAGAAATGAATGAAGGCTGAAAAAGTGGAAGCAGCCCCGTCCTCGTCTCCCTGTGTCTCGCCCACCAGCTGGCTGCCTGGCGCTCTCCCTGCCTCTGGCTGTTTTTCTGCAGGCATTCCCCTGCGCTGTGTGTGTGCCGGCCTCTGCCGGGCCCTGGAAATACAAAGGTGAACGAGAATTCTCCTTGCCTTCAAGGAGCTTGCCTCTCCTCACTTTAACTCTTCTCCCCTGGGGCAGACCCCGGGCACCACCCAAGAAGTACCCATCATCCTCCTGGGCGCCATGGTAACTGGGAGGGGATCCAGCTCAGGGCGTGAGTGCCCAGGGCTGAGGTCGTTGGACTTGTGAGGCCTCCAGAAACAAAAGTGTATGGACTCTGCGTCCCTCAATAGCTTCGCAGTAACCCCCCCAGTTCTCTCTACTTGGTGGCATCCCTGGTGGTCGTGGCCGCTTTGAGAAGCTCTGGTTTGGATTTTTTTCTGCCACCTTGGATGATCCAGAAGCAGAACACTGACGGCAACAGATGCCCAGACTTTGGGGGCACCTGCTTTATGGGCCTTGGGCAGAATATTGTCCTGTTCTCACCGCCCCCAGCCTCCCAACCTGTTTTTCAAATTATGAGAAGTGCTTGTTGCTCTCAGCCTCAAGCCTCATCCTTGGGTGACCCAGAATCAGGTGATGTCTGTGGACTTCTGAAAGAAAGGCACCGGTAACTTCCAGGGGTGGACAGTGCTGTGATAAATCTCGTAGATGGAACTTGCCCGCTCCTCGGGCCTGAGATGTTGTCAGCGGGCACAGATGTGAGCCACCTCCACCCGGGAGGCAGGCACCGAGGAGGGCCCAGGTGATCGGTGACTTGCAAGGGCTTGTAATCTCTGCATCTTGGACGACCTTATACCTAAACTCTACCCTCATCGCTCCCCTGTGTCGTTTGTGAAATCAAAATACCGGAGATGGGAAGGGACGCTGGCCTCTGGCGGTTCGACCTCAAGAGTTTGTAGGACCTTGGGCAATACAGCCGTTTATAGGACCTTGGGCAATACCCTTACTGTTTCTCTCTGGCTTTCATTTCATCTCTGAAGTAGGGGTGATTATGCCCTGTGTTCACTTTACTTACTAGGCTGATTATATAAATTAATGGGAGAGTTTGCAAAGGGCTTTGAGCTGTGGGACCATCAGGGTCCCATTTGACAAGTAAGGAAAATTGAGTGGGGCACATTTGGGTGCGGGATCCTGAGCACACCTATTCCAGAAGAAATGGGGACGTGTGGCTCTTCCACATGCCAGCAGCCTCTCGTGGAGCAGTGTGAGGCGGCTGGGTGGGCAGAGCCTGGTGGAAGGAGCAGTGGGCCGGGTCAGGGCTCCTAGCTCTCTGGTGCCCCCTCTCTTGTCTCTATAGGCAAGTTACATGCCACTCTACCTTAATTTCACCTCCTGTGAAATGGGCATCATAGAATTGAGAGGGATGTTGAGTTAGAAACCAGAAAAGGTGGAATAAGAAGAAAAGCACTACAGCCCACATCCCACTATGGCCGAGTACATTTCACCTGAAAACTCGCTATATGGAAAGAGTCCGCTTCCAGTAGTGTCGAGGACTTCGGAATATGCAGGCTGATCTTGAGAGTTCATTCTAATGACCTGCATGAAATGAAGGTATTTCATACCTGAAGTTCTTGAGGCATTTCAAACATGCATGGCCTGCTTTGAAGTCTGCAATGAAAGGGAATTGACACAGGAGAGAGGCTTTTTATGACCACAGGGCTGAGATGGTCTTTCTTCTTTCTGTATTTGAGAGTAGCCCTCTTTCCCAATCAGGGAATGGCAGAGATAGTCATCCCAGAAGGGTGGAGGAATGCCAGGTTCAAGGCTTTGGCGCATACCAGCAGAATGGAATCCTCTTCCCTGGCCCGGGGGCCTGATCCAGGGAGATCGTGGTCTAATTAGGGGAGCTGTGGGTTTCATTCCTTGCCCGTTTGGGGTGAGTTCTCGCTGTCTAAAAGACATGTGATTATCCAGATCACCAGGTAGATAGATGTTTCAGGGATTTTTTGCCACGAGGAGTTTATTTTTTTGTAAACAACAGTTTCTTTTCTTTCTTTCTTTTTTTTTTTTTTTTTTTAAATATTTATGTATTTATTTATTTTTTGGCTGTGTTGGGTCTTCGTTGCGGCTCGTGGGATCTTTCATTGTGGTGCATGGGCTTAGTTGCCCTGCGGCATGTGGGATCTTAGTTACCGGACCAGGGATCGAACTCTCATCCCCTGCATTGCAAGACCGTTTCTTAACCACTGGACCACCAGGGAGGTCCCACCACGAGGAGTTTAAAGCCATCAAACAGAACCGGGTGTGGGGCTTCAGCTGGCAGAGCAACGTTATCATTTGGGCCGGTGGTTGGAGGGGAAGGCATCTCGGGGCTGTGTGTAGTGGTACAGGGGGTCACACACTTCAGCACACCCTGGAATCGTCTGGGGTGCTCCCTTGCTTATTTATTTCTTGATTGGCCACCATTCTTTATTGAACACAGGAAAGTCCCCTTTCTTGCTAAATATCTACAGTGACTTATTACCAGACTTTGATGAGTTACGTCCTTGCCGCTGCCCCTGTCCTTGTGGAATCAGCAGCCTCACACAGGTTTTAGCAACATCAGGGACTTTGTGTGACCTGGGACTCTCAGGCCCAGGGGGAAGGCTTGGCAGCTTTGTCTTCACAGACTCACCTGCGAACGCCCACGTGCACTACAAGTTCAAGAAGGGTGGACGTGCACACCGGACGCACAGGGGCATCAGTACTACCCTTTGGTCAGCCCCATTAGTACAACAGTTCAGTATGTTGTAAAATACTTGAAAGTTATAAAGATTTTGTTTTGGTGACTTTAATCAAAACATTTCCCTTTTGGCGGGGGGGGGGAAGTGGCTTGTGAAGGCAAGCCCGTCAGGGAAGCCAGGCCCCTCAGGGGGCTGCAGGGTGGGTCCTACATCAGCACCTCCGGTGCAGTCAGATGAGCTCCCTGGGCCTTCTGGGCTGAGAGGCCCAGCGTAGACCCTGCCTCGGCCTGCGTGCAGCGCGGCTCTCCTTGTCCGCTCGAAGCCTGACGTTGTGGCGGGTGTGCTCGTCCTGTGGATCTCCCCGTGCAGGTGGCAGAGCTTGGGCTGTCCTCTCCAGACTGTAGCCCCCACGTCCTGCTGGTCAGTCTGGACACTGTGGTGGCCTCACCTGGAGGCGCTCAATGTCAGGCCGTAGGCTCCTCAAGGGTAGTGCGTGTGGGGTCCTGGCGGAGACTCGGTAGAAACGGCACAGGGGGATTGAGCCCCCGATTCTCATCCTGCCTCTGCAGGGACTCGTTGACAAATCCCTTCCTCTCCGGGGTCTCTGCTTTTCCTCTGTCAGATGAGGCTACACCCACCTGAGTGCCCTCAGAGAGGAAGGGGCAAGAGGATGACAGATGCTAAACTAGCTGGACACAGGTAGCTTAGTGAAAAGGAAAACTTCATTAAAAATTAAATTAGTTAAATTATTATGCTAAGTGAAATAAGTCAGGCAGAGAAAGACAAGTACTGTATGATTTCACTTATGTGTGGAATCTAAAAAACAAATGAACAAGCATAACAAAACAGAAACAGAGACGTAGATACAGAGAACAAACAGGTGGTTACCAGAGGCAGGGGTGTGTTGCGGGGAGGAGAGAAATAGGTGAGGGAGACGAAGAGGTACAGACCTGCAGTTGCAAAATAAATGAGTCAACGAGTATAAGATGTACAGTGTGGGGAATATAGTCAATAACTAAGTAATATCTTTGTATGGTGACTGAGCGTAACTAGACTTACCCTGTCGATCTTTTTGAAATGCACGGAAACGAATTACCATGTTGTGTAATAGGACTAACAGTGTTGTAGGTCAATTATATTCAAAAACAAAGAAACATACAAATAAACTCATAGAAAAAGAGATTCGTGGTTACTAGAGGCAGGGGGGTGGGGGAGGGGGAATTGGATGAAGGCAGACACAAAGCACAGACTTGCCATTATAAGATAAGTAAGTACTAGGGATGATAAATAGATCATGATAAATATAATTTATAACAATTTTATAGGTTTTTACTTATAAAAATGTAATTTATAGAGGCAACATGATAAGTGTAATTAGCACTGTACGTTATATATGAAAGTTGTTGAGAGAAAATCCTAAGAGTTCTCATCACACACAAAAATTTTTTTCCTATTTTAAAAATTTTGTATCTGTAGAAGATGATGGCTGTTCCCTAAACTTATCATGGTCATCATTTCACGATGGATGTAAGTCATATCATTATGCTGCACACCGTAAACTTATACTGTGGTGTGTGGCAATTACATCTCAATAAAACTGGAAAGAAGGAAAGGAAGGAAGGAAGGTGAGAAGCTTCCTGGACTAGTTAAGGCACTGCCACTTCCTGGCCTGGTGACCTTGGGCACCTCTCAGAGCCTCCTCTGTGAGGTTGGATAATAGCGAGACTCGCTGTGTAACGTGGGTTTGAGGGTCCTGGTAACGGCAAAGACCTACGTAGTACGCACTACGTTCCAGGTACTGCCATTTTACAGGTGGAGAAATTAGGCACAAACAGATTAAATAACAAACCTAGTAAGTGGCAGAACCAGGCTTCAAATCCAGGCAGTCTGGCTCCAGAGTCCATTGTCCTAACAGCTAGGCCAGTGGTTCTCAAAGTGTGTTCCAGGGACCCCTGGGGGGGTATCTCTGAGACCCTGTCTGGCCACCTATGAGGTCAGAACAGTTTCCACAACCTAAGACGTTATTTTCCTTTTTACTCTCTTTCTCAAATGAGTACACAGGGGAGTTTTCAGAGGGTTCACGACACGACATCCTTCTGATGGCTAGTGTGTGTGCTTTCATATTGTGTTTTAAACATCTCTCACTTTTAATTTCGATACGTATATCAATAGCTAAAATGCACAGAAATGGAAACTTTTTGGGGTCCTCCGTAATGTTAGGAGTGACAGGTGTCCTGAGACCAAAAGGTGTGCCATTGGCTCTTGAGGCTGCGCTGCCTTAAAGGTGGTCTCATTGAGCACGGATGTGGTAAGTGGTTGGGGAGAGTTGGGGCCCGTCCTGGGGAACTGCGGCGCTACGTGGGGCTCTCCCACTGGGTGTGTGGTGGGCACGTCTGGACCTCCCGGGGCCCTCACGGATGGCACTGCTGATGGTGCCGTTTGTGTGCGGCCAGCCAGCTGCCCACCCTGGAGCTTCCATCCTCAGTCCAGGGGTATCTCTGTGCTCAGCCCTGACTGTGGGAAAGAGCAGACACCCTTCTGTGGCAGGTCCCGCTCTGGGTGGAGCCAGGATGGGTGCCGTTGAGGCCCAGCAAGTTTGGGCTGTGTTGGAGGCCTCAGTACCAAATAAGTGACTTCTGTGGTGTTGGAGCCTTTTGCCAGCATTTGTTCTAGGCCAGGCCTCACGCTGGCCAGAGCTTTGCCTGTGTTGACCGTGGCACGAACCCATTTTACAGTTGAGGAGCCTGAGGCTCAGGGTGGGTCCACTGTGCAGGGCCCCACAATGGCAAGTGGCAGGGCCCAGGACTCAGAGGTGAGTCTGATCGAGTCCAGGCCCCTGATGTTCCAGATCTTCAGAATGTTTCTCCGTTCCTCTTGGGTGTCCAACTCGTGGTGGACTCACTGGGTTTGCAGTGTAATAGGGTGGGCCTCCCCATTTCTGCTCCTTCCCGAGGCCCCTGCGGTCTGCTGTGCCTCTGCCCCAACTTTAGCCCAAGGATTTGGGGAGCAGCAGAGTGAGGTGTAGACAGAGTGCAGAATTTTGACTCTGCCATTTGTAACCTTTCTGATCCCCACCTGCCAGTGGGACGGTGCTGCCCCCTTGCAGGAGTAGGAGAAACAGCGCGTGTAAAACTCACGCTGCGAGGCTCAGTAACCAGTGGCCTCCGTTTCACACGGCTAGCTAGCAACGAGCTGTCGTCCTTCTCAGAATCTGGCCCCGCATCAGCTGCATCAGCATCTCTGGGAGAGCTTCTGGATTTCTGGGCCTGACCCTGGCCTACGACACAGGGCTCTGAGGGTGGGGCTGGGGCACCTGCTTTCTCAGCAAGTGTCCCCCCAGGTTTAGGTGCCCATCGAAGCTTGGCATTCCTTGTCTTGGAGTTTGGGGGCGACATTCAACCCTCAGTAGGTAACAGAAAGTGGGGGTGACCCTGTTTGGGTAGCCCTTTATCAGTAGGGTGACCATGGAATTTGTTGTCTAAACCGGGACACTTTTTATTTTTTTTTGGCTATGCCGTGCGGTAGGTGGGATCTTAGTTCCCCAACCAGGGATTGAACACACAGCCCCAGCAGTGGAAGCGAGGAGTCTTAACCACTGGACCGCCAGGGAAGTCCTGGGACACTTTTGAGCATGAAAAGGGGCACCTTTTATAGCTACACCGGGACATGAGGGGTAAACCCGGGCCTTCCTGACAAATGGGGTCGTGTGGTCTCTGTTTATTGGTTTCTCCTTCATCTTTCTGCCACTCTGGGAGATGCCTTCCCTTACTAGTCCAGACGAGGAAGCAGGCCTGGAGGTCACCTCTGGCTGCACAGCCATAACCCTGGGCCTCGATTCCACAGTGGCCCCTCGGCCCAGTCGTCACTCCCGCTGAGCCCTGGCGCCAGGGGTGGGGGGCTCTGGGGTTCTGTAGTGTTGTAATCTTTGGAAGATTGACAGAGCCTCTGTAATGAGAAATGAGGACTATAAAACACACATCTAGAAAAGGTAAAAACAGATGAGAGGAGAGGATCCTGTCAGCAGAAGGGAAGCAAGTCCTGGTGCTTCCTCTTCTCGCTGGGGCTCCGTCCTGGGGCCTGGCTGTGACCCCTGTGTCACACAGACATCGATGTTCCTCTGGGCAGAGCGACAGGGAGAGGACCGCTGAAACCAGGTCTTCTGTCAAAGCAGGCGTCCCATTCAGGTCGGTCGATTTCTTTTCCTTCTGGTGGCTGTAGGGCCAACTTGGTGGTGATTTTTTTGTCCTTCTCTGACGAGGGCACGCATGTGACAGTCTGTTTTTTTGGGTTTTTTAAAAATAAATTTATTTATTTATTTTTGGCTGCATCGGGTCTTCATCGCTGTGCGCGGGCCTTTCTCTAGTTGTGGCTCGCGGGGGCTACTCTGCGTTGCGGTGCACGGGCTTCTCACTGTGGTGGCTTCTCTTGTTGCGGAGCACGGGCTCTAGGCGCGCGAGCTTCAGTACTTGTGGCACGCGGGCTTCAGTAGTTGTGGCTCGTGGGCTCTAGAGCGCAGGCTCAGTAGTTGTGGTGCATGGGCTTAGTTGCTCCGCAGCATGTGGGATCTTCCCGGACCAGGGCTCGAACCTGTGTCCCCTGCATTGGCAGGCGGATTCTTAACCACTGCGCCACCAGGGAAGTCCTGACAGTCTGTTTTTGTGGCACGTGGAGTGGATGGCTGTTGCAGAGAATGCTTGAGGGAAACCGAAGGTGGTTGGTGCGCGCTAAACATAACCAGCAGGGAAGCTCCTGAGCCTGTGATGTTAAAGCCAGCAAAGCCCCCATGTGGAGGGTGGGTGTATTTAGGGTTCAGGCAGAAATGGACACCTCCCAGAGTGTGTGCTGGCATCAGGGCTCACAGGCGGCCTTGGGCCAAGTTTAGTCTCTGTCCCTGGCTGTCAGCCTCCCTCCTCCTGCCTTTCCTGTCTGCTCCTTGGGGAGCTTCATCTGGCACCGCCAGGAATCATGGTTTTGCCTCTGACTGCCCAGTGCCTCCGTGTGGCCTGCTGTTCATGGTTTGGGTGGAGGAGCAGCTTCTTGGTCTCCCTGGGGACGGGGATGGTCAGGGTGGCCGGACTCTGACCCTCCTTGGTCCTCCCTGTGGAGTGGAGGCATCGTTGGGAAACTCCAGTTGGTCCTTTGACAGATGATGAATATGGGCTTGGGGGTCCCTACCCCCTGAGCAGTCCCTTCCTCACTTCAGTGTCGTTCTGTGCTCCCAGGGAAAGATGGAGACCCTGAAAGACAAGACCCTGGAGGAGCTGGAGGAGATGCAGAATGACCCAGCGGCCATCGACCGGCTGGCCCAAGACTTCCCTGAGGTAGAGGAAGGCTGTCATGGGGCCAAGGATAGCAGATGGGACTGAGGCCCTTCTTTTTTTAATTTAACTTTATTAATTTTTATTGGGGTATAGTTGCTTTACAGTGTTGTGTTAGTTTCTGCTGTACAGCAAAGTGAATCAGCTATACATAGACATATATCCCATCTTTTTTGGATTTCCTTCCCGTTTAGGTCACCGCAAAGCATTGAGTAGAATTCCCTGTGATATACAGTAGGTGCTCATTAGTTATCTATTTTATACATAGTGGTGTGTATACGTCAGTCCCAATCTCCCAATTCGTCCCACCCCGGAGGCCCTTCTTAAGGACACTGGCTTGTTGGGGGTTTGGGCCGAGCTTATCTGCCTGTTCTGTGGCCTTCACCCTGGCCAGGCAGAGGAGCCCCTGGGGTCTCAGTCTAGTTCCTGGGCCCTCTGGGAGTTCCGGGGGCGCAGTGCCAGGAAGTCCAGGGCCCCCGCGCCAACTCTGGCGCCTGGTCCCTTTGGGGACCCGCATGCCCCAGGAGCCGCCCCCACTGTTGCTCCAGCCTGGATTCTGGCCCTGCATCTCCGGGGGGAGCCGTTCTGGGGCTGGGATTAGGCTCGTCTCCTGCTTAACCCCTTCCCTATCGTAACAGACACCTGACCGTCTCAGTTCCTAATCATGGTCCTCACGGGAATAAAACAACCCTTCTGAACGTGCAGAGCTTTACACTTTATAAAGGGCTCTCCCCACCCTTTCCGTCGCCTTGACCCCGTGACTCCCCTGCGAGGTCGGAAAGGTCAGGTGACCAGATGCGGCCGCAGAGCTGGACGTGCCCACGGTCACTCCTTGAGTGGCCGCAGCCTGTCCGCAGCTCCGCACACTGCCGCCTCCCGCCCCCGATGCTTGGGAGACACAGACACAAATAACGCCGAGCTCGTTGGTTGGCCTTTGGAATGTGTTTCCATTTTTCCTGATGAATGGGCATGGTGTGTCTCTTCTGCACATTCATAGTATCTGACCCCAAAAAAGGGAAGCCTCACCATCCAGCTTCTCCTGCCCACGCGGACCACTTCCCTCTCCGTGAGGGGTTGTGCAGCCCGGACATGGTCCTTGCTCCTTCCCGACTGGTGCTCTGGCCGCTCCCACCGCCCCTCTCCCCGCCAGGAGCAGCCTTTGCTGGGGCTGGAGGGCACGGAGCACAGGGCGTGGATGTGGTACGACCTGCCGCCCCAAGCTCGTCCAGCGAGGGCGTGAGCAAGGCTTGTCTTGGTTAAGCTCCAAGGCTGCCTCTCCGGGTGGGTGAGGCCGTGAGCTCAGCCAGGGTCCGGCTCTGAGCTGGCTCGATGCTGGCCTTCACCCCCTTGTCTAACACGCGGTAAGCACCAAGTGCTTCTCGATCTGCCACGAGCACAGTGTGCTGGGAACTCCAAGGCCTGCTCTCACAGGCACAGAACTTCATAGCAACTGACCGAATTACATAATTATATAGAATTTGTTGACTTCCGAGCTAGACAGGCTGATGGAAGGTGTGGCGAAGTGCAGAATGACGGAAGACGTAGGCAGAAACAACACCTTGGGCAAAAGGCAAGTTGAGTTTTGTGGTGTGCAGCCGGGCCTGACTAATCGATGTGTATTCTCTGAGGGGAAGAACGCTCATGAGATCAAGGGAAAAATGAAGGAGGGCGAACTCCGTAGACTTTCAAAGCCCCTTGGACTAGGTTCCTACCACGGGCTATAAGATGGTAATTGAGTCGCCATGGGATTGTGAGGAGAGATGGGAGCTCTCTGAGTTTGGGGAGCGGACTTTGCTCGGAGAGAAGAGTAGGGGACCTCTCTCCACGTGGAAGAGTGTGAATATCGGGGTCTTCTGGTGGGGTGCTTGAACTGTCTTATTGACCTATTATAATAGGGGTCAAGGGCTTCATAGTGAACCCCTAATGGAGAAAGATTTGGGGGAGGCTCTGGGGAAAGGGGGCAGAAACGGGTAGGACCAGGTTTAGGGGAAAGTGACACGGCATAGATTTACTGGTTAAGATCCAGGGAAAAGGCAGCGGAGGTATACAGAGGACATGTCCGCTGAGGATCTGGGGCCCCGTAGGGGGCAGCTGAGCAGAGGCCTTCAGGCCCCCCGCTCTGTGTCAGACGCATAAGAAAAGAAAAGCTCTCATGGCTGATGAAAGGGAGACTGGAACTCCGCAGTGCGGGCGTCCCTGAGTCAGGGTGCTTGCTCAGTGGCTCCAGAGGGTATTGGTGGCAGCAAGGCAGACAGCCCAGGTGTGGGGCAGACCTGAGAGGCCGTGGCCAGGCCCCATGACTTCTGGTAGCCGTGGCGTCTCTCTTTGCAGTCTGGAGCACGGAGAGCAGGCTCCAGGCCCACCACAGAGCAGAGGGCCCGAGGCCCTGTGGCTGGGGACCGGCAGGATGGCAGCCCCCGGAAGCCCCCTCCTCCAGGATGCCCGTGGCCTTCCTGCGTCTGACTGGGGACGAGACAGTCAGGCTTGGCTCGCCACGTGCCGACCGTGGTGGAGAAGCTGCCCAGTGGCTCCCGCGTGGAAGCTGGTCTTGCCAAGCTGTGCCCTGAGCCCTGCTGTGGGTGTTGGTGCCACTGGTGCTGCTGGTGTCCCCATTCCCTCAGGGGTGTGGGTCTGACTCTCTGCCCTCCTGTCAGTAAAGAGGACTCCCCGACAAATGGACAGGGCTTCAGGTCAGAGCGGGTCTGGGAAGGGTTCCCGAGGCTGCCGCCTCACCGGCTGGTGACAACAAAGGACCTGGCCGCGGGGAAAGTGCTGCTCAGCTTGGGGGCATGCTTTCAGTGGGGCACATCCAGGTGCAAAGGTTGGCATCAGAGCCTCAGGGGCCACGGGTCGCCTGTGCTGGTGGGAGTCCTCAGCTGGTCCTGGGGCCTCCCCTGCAGTTCTTGGGGGCCTGTCTGTTAGCTCATCTGAGCAGCTTCTCTGTAGGACACACCTGTGGAGGAGGCAGGGACGGGTCTCTCTGGAGTCGGTGTCACGGGCTGGCCCTGGCATTCTCACTGCTCACACTAACTTTATTTGGGGGCTTCGTTGCGTGTCTGGCCTGTGGTCTGGTCTGGGCCACATCAGTGCACCTCCGAGGAGGTCTCTTGACTCTGAATCCCGGGGACAAGTGGTTGGGACTTGGTCCCTTCCCTCCTAGGAAGGCTCTGACTTTCTCCGCCCCCCTCCCTGGAGCTCTGCCCAGCCCACGGGGGGTCTCCTCCCGCTCGTCACGTGGCCCTTTGCGTGCATCCACCACGTAGGCTGTGAGGTTAAGGATTCGGTGAGGTGTCTGGTTTGGAGCGCTTTGCCCAGAGTTTGAACCTGGGTCCGTCTGACTCTAGTTGGGGGCTGAGTGTCGCCCCACTCCCCCATGGTGAGTGACGGGTCCCGGAAGCCCCAGGTCCAGCCCCCCGCGAGCTGAGTGGTGGTGTGGCGGGTCTCACGGTCAAGTGTCCTGCTCTGTAGGTCCAGGACCTGCAGCTGGAGCGGGAGATGGCACTGGCCACCAACCGGAGCCTGGCCGAGCAGAACCTGGAGTTCCAGGGTCCCCTGGAGATCAGCCGCTCGAACCTCTCAGACAAGTACCAGGAGCTCCGGAAGCTGGTGGAGCGGTGCCAGGAGCAGAAGGCGAAGCTGGGTAGGCGGCCGGCCCCGGGAGTGTGTGCTGGGGGCGCCTCTGCCCACGCAGGGTCCCCACTCCCGGTGGGGCTGGGGGAGCTGCTGGAGTCACGTGGACGGACAGATCCCCTCTCCCTCCCCAGGACGGGAAGGGGCCGGCAGTTACTGTGGGTCACCACGTCCCTGGCCCTGGCTAAGTGCTTTTACAGCCATCTAAGGGTAGGTACTGTCGTCATTCTCACGTCATAGTTGAGAGGAGTGAGGCTCAGGGAGACGCAGGAACGTGGCTAGGGCCCCACAGCTACGCAGAGGCGGAGTTGGGATTTGAATGCAGAGAGCATGCGTCCTGAGCTGCTGCTGGCCACTCGGCCAGCCCCGCTCTGGTGATTTGTGGAGCTGGCCCGGGCTCTCTGTGTCCCAGCCTGCTGTCTGTGAAGGTGAGGGGCTGTCCTGGTCCTGAAGGTGGGGGACTTGACGCTCAGGCAGATGAAGTGACTCCCCGAGAGGAAGAACAGGATTGGGGGGTGGGGGTGGGTGGGCTCCGAAGCCTGAGGTCTCTTGCTTCCTGGGCTGGCGTGGATGGGCTCAGCTGAGCTCCTCTCTGCTCAGGAAGGGAACCGACCGGAAGGGACTCCGCTGCGGACCCCAGGGCGGTGGCTGGGCCCCCAGCATACAGAACTCTCGGAGATCCTTGCAGAAACCTTGGCCGCCACCACGGAATCCAGAGGCACTTTTGAAATGTCAACCTTTCTGCCCTTCCTTCCAGAGAAATTTTCTTCAGCACCGCAGCTAGGGGCCTTGTTGGACCTTCTGAAGATAGAAAGCTTGAAGATTGAAGAAGAGTCTGAGGTGAGATGGCCGTTGACACCCCCTCTTCCTTGAATAGTTGACCCCTGGAGCAGGAGCCCTCGTCCTGAGTACCAGTGTCTGCAGGGCGTGGGACCAGAGCTTTAGTCAACAGCAGCGGTGAATGGCACCTCCACCGGAGTCCCAGTGGAGGCCCTTTTGGAGGCAGAGAACAGGAACCTAACATCACTGGCTGAAGCAGAAATGGGCGACAGACAGCACAGCTGCGGGGCAGCTGGCAGGCCTGGGTGGGAGGGCAGTGCAGTAGGAGCCCTCGAGGGCTGAAGCCAGGCCCCCAGCCCCTCCCCTCTCCTGGGGCTGCCAGGTCTCTCTCTTCTGCTTCCCTCTGGGCCTCTCTTCACTCTCTGTGGGCAGACTGGCTCTCTCCACATGTCCATGCTCTGGGTGGAAGATGCTCCCAGGTCCCACAGCCCCTGGGCTGGGCTGGGCTGTGCTAGTGACCAGGGGGCCAGTGTTCATGTGGCCAGTCGACAGACCGTGCAGCAGCTGCTGTGAGCCTGGCCCGATGCCGGGGTGGGGGCGGCGGTGGCCATGACAGGTGGTCCCCGCCCTCTGGGAGCTGATGTCCTGGTGAGGGAGACAGAGTAAATAAACACGCGCTTGTATAATATATCAGCAGTGAGAAGGGCCATAGAGAGAAATTCCCAAAGCGGGGGGGCGGGCCAGACAGGCAGCTCCTGAGCCTGGCTGGGGTGGGAGGGCCGCAGCTGACCTCTGACCTGGGGGTATTCAGGTGGCCTCGATCCCGGCAGACCCCTGTTGCCACTGGAGCTTATGTCTTCCAGGCCATGGCTGAGAAGTTCCTGGAGGGCGAGGTGCCCTTGGACACGTTTCTGGAGAACTTCTCCTCCATGAGGACGCTGTCGCATCTGCGCCGGGTGCGCGTGGAGAAGCTCCAGGATGCGATGAGGAAGCCCAGGGCCTCCCTGGAGCCGGCTGGGGACGCCCCTCCTCCCCGCCCGCCTCCCCCATCTCTCCCGGGCCCCCAGGCGACGCCGCCTGTCGCGGAAGATCAGCAGCCACCGGCGGCGGTCCCTCCCTACCCGTTGCCCTACAGCCCCTCTCCAGGCTTGCCCGTGGGCCCCACCGCCCAGGGGGCACTCCCGCCGGCCCCGTTCCCTGTGGTGTCCCAGCCCTCTTTTTCCTACAGTGGGCCTTTGGGTCCCCCGTACCCGTCGGCCCAGCCAGGACCCAGGGCTGCCGCGGGCTACTCCTGGTCCCCACAGAGGAGCACGCCGCCCCGGCCGGCCTATCCCGTGGCCCCCGCTGGTGTCTCCGGCCCTGGGTACCCCGTGGCGGGGGGCCGGGCCCCCGGTCCTGGTTATCCTCAACAGCCCCCCTACCTCTCAACAGGAGGAAAACCTCCGTACCCAACGCAGCCCCAGCCCTCAGGCCCCCTTCAGTCGCCCTATCCCCCTGGGCCTGCCCCTCCCTATGGGTTTCCACTGCCTCAGGGTCCTGCCTGGCCTGGGTATTAGGCACGGTCCTGGCCCTTGGCCCTTCCCTACTTCCACCTGTACCACAACCTTTGGCCCACCCCCTGCTGAGATTCGAGGTTCAACTGGAAGTGGAGTTGGCTCCCCGTGGACTTGTGTCCTGCATGGGGGCCTGGAGGGACCTGGCTGGGAGCACACAGGCCTGGCAAGGCACCAGGCAGTGTGGCTGGCTTGGCTGTGCCAGACGGTCCCAGTGCTTGCTGGCCTCCTGGGGGAAGGGCGCGCCTGGTTTTGGTGACTGGCTTTGGCTTTCCTGGTTCTCGCCAGGCAGGGAGCTCGGTCTTCTCTGTGGGCGCCCGGTTGGGGTGCCCGGCTGCATGCGTTTGTGGACATCCTGTGGCTGCACTCACTCACGGACGTCTGAACCAAACGTGGAGTTATCTCGGTGACGGGCTGGCTGGCTGGCCCCTGCTCACCCCCTCCCTCTCCTCTGGGATTTGGCACGTTCGACCGTGGTACCCACGCTAAGGGATGTAGTGCTCTGTGTCTCTTGGGTCCATTCAAGGATGGCCTGCCCCACGCACCATGGCAGGGTTGGATCAGGGGGAGAGAACAGAGTTAGGAAAAATACTTAATGATTTTTAAGTCACGTAAAACCATAATTGAACTCTGATAGGCTGATGTCAGTTAAGCTTGTCCTGTGTGCTGGTTTGAATGACAGCAGCAGAGCCAGCGCAGTGAGCAGGCCGGGGATTGTGGAGGCGGACCCCAGACCTTGCTTGCCCTGGTTGGAGGATTCGGGGGCTGCCTTGGAGCCTCTGGCTGGAGGAGAGGGGGCAGTTCTGGCCCAGGAGACTGTGGCCACATCGGGAGCTCATTTAGGAGTGCAGGGCCGAGTCACCTCCCCAGCCACCTCTCTTGTCTGGAGTGCCCTGCTTCTGGTTGACTTCTGAGGCCCACCCTATCCGTCCACTTCTTCAGTGCCTTGAATCTCATTCACAACAGCCCTCACTTCATCCCCTTCCTTTGGCTGCCTGATGTAACTCTTCCCCACCCCCAAAAGCCCTCCTAAGAGAGACATCAAAAGATATCCTAACAGTTACTTCCCACGTGGTGCTTTGTAAAACGCCATCACTATGTCGGAGCATTTCTTTGCATCTCTCTTGTCTTCAGAATGTAAAGCGCAGGGATTGTGACTCCGAGCCACGTGCAGCCCCCAGCACACTGGGGATTTTCAGCGCATTCAGTAATAAAAGTGACAATAGACCAAAGCGGAGGGTGTGATGAATAAAGCATTACCTTGGTTGCTGCAGATGTGAACCAGGTCTCAAGGGCAGACTCTGGAGCTGCTATCTGTTAGGAAGTCATATGTGCCTTGAATTGTCCACTACTCAAGTACCCAGCATCTGGTGGGCCTGGGGTGCTGGGGGCCAATGAGGAAACTCGACCTTCTGGTGCCTGCCCCCCTCCCCGGCCTGCGTGCCATCAGTGGGTGCGTGCGATGAGATGCTCGATTAGCCCTGTCAGTCCCTGACCAGCTGTGCTTGCTTCTCGTAAGTTATTTATACAGAGAAATCACTAATGGACTCTCCTGGTTCGAGTGCTTCTGAACTGGATGAACGATCGCCGGTATGTTTGTATTATATAATTAATTGCCATAATAAACTTTGATGAGTTAAAAGTAGTGTTGTGGTTCCAGTGAATTTGAGAAGTGAAGACATGGCTGCCAGCGGGGACATTGATTTTGTCGACTGAAAGAAAAATGCACAACGTAAGACTTGTGGATTTCAGTTTTATTTGGAGACCTTACTGCGGACTACCGCCTGGGGAACAACCTCTGAGTAGCTCTGAGAAGCTGCTCCAAGGAGTTAGGGGGAGAAGCCAGTGTATACATGATTTTGGCTAGGGAATAGGTGCAATCAGGCACCTCTAGGTGTCACCCGAGAGTCGTTTCAGCTCTTCTATGTGTCCCCGTTTCTCCCTCTGGCAGTCTAAAACCACTTTGGGCACACAGAGCCCTGGATGGCCAATCCCTATGTGTGGGTCCCTGGATGAGCTAGTTTTTAAAATTAATGAGTGGGTTTCCCTATGGGACTGCTGCACTGTATGAGGATTCGCCTTCACCGCTTCCATAAATTTCTCAGTCGCCTGAGAAAGTCGTAACTGGCCGGTGAGAGCCGTGTCCGTTTTTGGAGCCGAAAGCTCTCATCTGGTATCTTCGCTTTTGTCCTGACAAACCCTGTTAAATTGCCAATTTGATGAAAGACGTCAGGCCAGCCTCCTACCTAATCACCCAGTCAGAACCTTCCCGGTGTCTTTCAACTGGATAGTTTTCTGAGTGTCTTTCAACCGAGCACTTTCTCTGTATCTTTCAACTGAGAAGTCAGCTACCTTTTTTATCTACTACCGAATGGAACTCAGGATTGCCAACCAAGATGGGAGCTCTGAGACTCAGGAGAGATTCACCCAGTCGTCTGGAGTCACTGAGGGGGCAGAAGGCACAAGGGGCCCTCGTTGGTACCAGGGCTCCAGATCCTTGGAGAGTTCAGGTGAAGGAGAGAAGACTGCTCTGGGTCCCTTTGTGGTCACCAAAACTGTCAACTGAAAAACGCACAGTGCGAGAGCTGTGGGTTTCAGTTTTATGGAGGGACCTTACTATATATGGACTATTGCCCAGGAAACAGCCACTCAGTAGCTCTGAGAAGCCAGTATAGATATGATTTTGGCCTGGGAGTGTATGCAGTCAAGCACACATCTTGGTAGAAAATGACTGCTAGTCGCGAGGATCAGATATCTCAGTTAATGATTTTAGTGCTTTTCTATGCATGGGAAGGTGCAAGAATCTGGGTTCATTAAAATTTTTTCCTGAGGTATCTCTATCTCAGGAGCTTGTTTTTCCAAAGCACAAGTGCCTTTTTGTTTTTTCATCCTGAATGCATTTCAGGGTGCACTGTCCGTCAGCGACTGCACTGGCTAATGACTTGATCCTTGCAGAGCTGGATGGTGGGCAACGTTCTTTGTCTTGCGATTTCTTCCGTAGCCTTCAGGATCATGCTCTGCTGAAAGGCCTCTTCGGTTCATGTTCACAAAGCCCCATCTTTCTGAATATTGTCTCTTGAGCTGCTGCCCTCCCCTGCCCCTTCACCCCCGGGGCCTGGCTCTGACAGCATTTCCCTTTCCACCTTTGCCCCGCTTTTTTTCCATCTGAGGCATTTTCCCGCTGGAGCCTGCACATTCGCCTTGTCCTGGCTGGAGAGCTTGGGCGGTGCAAGGCCACAGAGCCCCACTAGGGGGCATGCGAGCCTCAGCGGAGCACAGGTGGGGCCCCATTCTTGCCACCTGCTGGGCTGGCCGGGACTGTCAGCTTGTCCAGCAAGGACCCCCAGCTTGGGTTCGAATCTTCGCACCCGGTTTCTAAACGCGGATAGAGGGGCAGCAGGCTGCTAAACTGGCTGTGGAGCCAAGCGGTTTTCTGCCTTACCCAGCCTGCCTCCCTCTCCAGCTCCCCCTGAGCTCAGCTGCTCATCCTGAGGCCTGGGAGGGCGTCTTCTTCTTTCAGCAGGAAGGGCAGCTTCAGGGGAGTCAGGAGACCAGGTCTCTAATGGACCCCTGAGTCGGCCCTTCCGTTTCCTTCCCTGCAAGGTGACGAGGGCAGGCTGCCTGTGGCTGATGCCCGGAGATGCTGAGAATCACCAGCAGTGAATACTCAGCGGGGCTGCGCCTTGTGTTAACCTTTGATGTGCATCCTCTCAGCAGCCCTTCAACCCCCAAGCTTAAACAAGGGGAGGAGACTGCAGGGTGGGTAGTTCAGCGGGTCACTCAGCCTGGGGAGGTGGGGACAAGACTTGCACCTGCTCTGATCTGGCTGCAGGGGATCCTCTGAGATGCCACTGTGGTACCAGAAATCGTCAGGCTTCAAGAGGCCACAGTCCTGAGAAAAGCTTGGGTAATCTATGCTGCGAATCCCCCTGGACTCCGGTCAAAGGGTTACTGTCCTTTGCCCCCCCCCCCGAACTCTGACCTTGCCTTGCAAGCGTATCAGGGGCTGAGGACGCAGGACACCAGGGAGAGCTAGGAGACCCCTGGGCTTTGTAGGAAGAAGCTGAAAATCTCACGGGCTGGGGGAGGGGGCACAATCAAGTCGGTGCTTTGGGTTGGTCCCAGAGTGGTGGTCGGGGGTACCAGGGGCCGAAGAGGGGAAGCAGCACTTCCTAAGCAGCTCGGCGGAGAGCTGCTCTAGCTGGTCACTCAGAGTGTGCCACCCCTGCTGCTCTTCCCTCTCCCTCTCCCCAGGCCCTCCGCACCCCTTCCTCCCTGTCCTGCCCCCGCCACGTGAAATCACTGGGCGTCCTCTGCCAGACCGCAGTGGGCTTCTTGCTGCCGTGTGGGCTGCACGGGGACAGACCCTAAGTGTCGAGTTCAGAGCCTCACAGAGATTCCTAGCGCTGTGAGAAGGACACTGAGCTGCAGCGAGGCCGTTTGAAATGCCCTTTCAGTGCCACTCGGTACTCCCAGACCCTAGCGCCATGACAGGTTTGAAGCTAGACCCAGTCCTTGGCAGTGCGAGTGAGCTTTCCTTTTGGGGTCCCCAGTTTCCTTGACTTAATGTGCAGAGAATGTGCTAGAATCAGGTTGCCCGTGAGGGTCAGGGAGGCAGCATGATTTAGGGGAGTGGGCCGGGGCAGATGAGTGCTGCCCTCTCTGGCTGAGGTAGAGGGTGTATCCTCTGCTCTGCTCTGGGCTGGGGGTGGAGGGGTTGGGGGCCGCAGGCTGGAACGTGGCCCCGGGGTGGGCCCAGGTCACAGCAGGGCATCCTCTGCGGCTGAGGGAGACCGTGCAGTTGGTCATCAGAGGAGCGGCGCCGACCAGCGGCCCGTGGGCTGTGTCTGCCCACCGAGGCTGGAACTTGACAAAGATGCCTCCGAGGCTGAGGTAGTTCCTATTCAGTTGCTTAACCAAACATCTTTTTGGAAATGCATCACCCAAGCTCACCACCACTTGCAAAACAGTTTTGTAGAGAGACTTTCTGCTCAACGCAGCTCTTTTTTTAGGGTGGTGTGTTTTTAAGTAGGCCGTGGTGGCTGTGAGGCCACTGGATGGTGGCCAGACTAGAGATTAAAGAGCTTTTATCCGGAAAGGGGCTGGTGAGAGACATTTGGTGCCTCAGGCCCTTTGCCCCTCCCTGAGAGCAGCCTCCAAGTTCCCTTTTGAGGAGCCCCTTCAGTATAGGAATCTCTGCCAGGTGACTCCTGGTACCCAGGTGACTAGGTGTCCCTGTCTCCGGATCCCCTGCATGGTCAGGGGCAGGGCCACACCCCGGGCTCTCTCGGGACTGAGTCCTGAGCAGGGGGTGGGTGAGAGGTCGGTTGGAGGGTGTCAGTGGGGGCAGAGGGCTGGCCAGGCTCTTCTGGCGTGCTTGTGCCACTGCAGCTCCCCGATTCTGTGAGCACCCCCTCGTCCCCACCATATCCTTCTAGGAGCCTCCTTGCTCTTCCAGAGCTGCTTCCATGGCTCGGACCATTGATATCTCCCAGTGGATGTGGGGCCAAATCGAGTGGAGAAAGGCCCCAGCCCCGAGATGCCTTCTCAGGGCACAGTGAGGCCCGGCCGGTCCTCTCCCTTCACTAGACCCTTAAGTTGCGAGTCAGATGTCCTCCTCTGGCTCGTCGTTAAGGAAACCGAGGCACCTGCAGGACTAGGAATGTGTCCAGGCTTGCTGGGGAATGGAGGGGACTATTTCAGTTAAGCGAATTACTGAACCCACGGGAACGTCCAGTCCTGGTCTCTTACTCTCAGGTTAGAAGGTTAACTGATTGGCTGAAACGACTTGAGCTTTGGACTTTTAACAGCTGTGTGAACCCAAATCGGCTAGGATTTACTAGGTACCCACTTTGTGCAGGGCCCTGAGGCGGCACTGGTGCCCTTTGGGCTTGGCAGCCGGTGGTCCCTGCTCTCGGTCAGGTGAGGGACTGCGAGGGGAGGGGGCACAGGTGGAGGGCTGGTGATGGGGCTCTGGGTCGGGCAGCCACACGTGCTGGCTGCTGTGCTGTGCTGTGCTAGGCGGTCCTGTGTCAGGGCTGCACCCTCTGACCGTGAGGCTGCAGAGCCCCTCGCCCCCTGGTAGGGGCCCCTTCCCAGTGGCACCCCCAGAGGGATCCACAGGGACGGACCCTGGATTGAGGAGGCCGGGCGCTCTAGTTCTCAGGAAGCAGAAAAATCATTATTTACAAAGAACATATTAAACACGCACGAGAGAAATCAGCCCTTGCCTCCCACCACCCCCAAGGTGTGAGCATCCTTGTGGGTCCTCATGAGTCAGAGCTGGAGAAGAGAGCTGAGTCCCACAGACGGGGGAGGGGGCTGCCCGGGTCTGGACCCCGTGAGTCTCTGCTTGGGAGGGATGCTTGCTTCGGGGCTCTGCCCTTTCGCAGCTTCCACAGAGGGGGGCCAGCTGAGCTGCGTTGGGGTCTTCTCCTGGGCTGGTGAAGATGCGGGGAGATGTCTGAGCTGGCCTGCCTCTGTAGGGCAGTAGGATATGTTGGAAAGTCACGTCCATGGTCCTGCCGGGCAAGGACCTGGACGTTGTTTTCCAAGCAGTGACTGCAGAGCATTCTCAGGACAAAAGGTCTGGCTCTTGATGTTTGTTCCTGGGTCCCGGTTCTGTGTGGTGAGTAGGAAGTGTGTCGGCGGAGGAAGCCTCATACTCTGGAGATGGTTCAGGGAGGTGGGGGACAGGCCCAAAGCCCCCAGCCCAACGTCAGGGGAGAGCGGCTTCTCCTTCCTGCTGGTGTAAGTCCATCAGGATACTCTCAGGGGTGCTTTTTAAAAAAAAAATCGAGGTATAGTTGATTTACAATATTATGTTAGTTTCAGGTGTACAACATAGTGATTCAAAATGTTTATAGATTATACTCCATTTATACTTATTATAAAATACTGGCTATATTCCCTGTGCTGTACCATACATACTCCTAGCTTATTTCTTTTATACATAGTAGTTTGTACCTCTTAAACTTCCCCTGCCCTTAGGGGCTCTTTTATGTAGTCTTCTGAGATGGAGTTTAAGGTCCATGACCCCTCTGCTCAAATGGCCAAATCGGCTCCCGTCGCCTAAATTGCTGATGCTTACTCTTTTCCTTTACAAGAGTCTAGATGCTCATCCCCCAGCCCCCCACCCCGGTCACGGATGGGCAGGGTGAGCAGAGGTGAGGAGCCAGGTGGCTGGCGCTTATCCCCAGCGCTCTGCCGGGGGCCAGGCTCACCTTTTACAGCCTCTGAGCCCCATGCAGATCATAGTCACTGTCAGAGGAGTTATCAGGCTGGGCGGAGACGCGATGCAGGGCCCCTTCCAGAGCTGTGGGAAGAAAGGAGGCCATTTGAGCGGGGTAATCCCTCCAGGCTACACAGAGAGAGCCCCTCAGAGCCAAGAGCCCTGCGGGAGCTGGAAGATCACAGAGGCTTTCTGAGCTGGTGGCTCAACAGCCCTGAAACCGTTGTGATCAAATCGGCGAGTGTCCTCTAATGATGCTGAACGCCAGGCGCCCTGCGGCTTAATTGTCAGCGCCAGTCAGGGAGCATTCGATACAGGGCTCTGCGGGCCACTGATGGATGCTCTGTTCTGCCTCCAAGGGATCCGAGGGGCCTCATTTATTGAGAAACAGGTCCTTTAGGTCACAGCAGTGCTGGGGTTAATGATATCCCGGCACATTCTTCTCTCTAGCTGAGTGGCCCGTTAACGTTGTATCCCATCCATACCCTGCCGTGACCGGCTGTCAAAGGGGCAGTTTGATCGTCTGCCCCCTGCTCGGCCTCCCTTCTTTCTCCAGGCAATCATGTGACCCTCTGCTCGGCCCCTGCCGTCATTCCTAGGAGCGCCAGCTGGTGCTTACCTGGAAAAGCTGAGATTTGGGAGTTCCTGGGAGGCTGACTGTATTCGTTCTCCAGGTGGGAGGCCGTGGGGTTCTCAGCCTGGGACCGGACAGTCACCGTGTGGTTGCGATGGAAAGACACTGAGCAGATGTGGGAGATAGAATCACTAGACATGATGCTCTGTCCTCCTCCTCCCCAACGGGGGCCCAACTGGAATTTCCTGTTCCCGTTGTGTAACGTGTGGGTGGGGGCCGAGGGCCCCCTGGGCTCCTTCAGTGCATCCCTTTTCCCCTTTCTTCCCAGGGAGGTTCATTCTAGCAGGGCTCAGACTTTTAGAGCAGCTTTGGGTTCGCTGGCAAGCTGACCGGCGGGCAGGCCATCAGTCAGACAGTCAGTCAGTTATCAAACATTCATCAAGCAGGGAATTGGAACACGAGTGATAGGGCAGATATGGTCCCTGCCCTCCTGGAATTGAGGGTCTTTATATTGTAAGAAAGACTTGACAACACAGAGCCTTCTTGAAGGAATTGGCTCTTGACACATCAAGTGGGGGAGAAGGTGGAGTAGAGGCAGGAGGTGGGCTGTGGTTCTACCCACAAAGGGGGCTCTGGCTGTGGCCAGAAGGAGAGAGGATGGAGACCAGGTGTGGGGACAGGGCCGGCTGCATCAAAATGTCTTAAAACTGGCCTTGTAAAGTTGTTGCATGATAAAGACATTCCATGATAAATCTAGCTTGGACAACCCTTCTTAACATATGTCTGCTTTGGAGATGAACCACGCAAAAATGCCCGTGAAAGTTCTGACAAGTCCTGAAGTAAAGAACCGTGTCTAGCTCTGCTTAACTCACTGATTTCCAAGTCTCTTTGATCATGGGGTCCTCTTCTCTGAGTGCCACCCGTTAACACCTGTCGCCACAGTCACACCTTAGACGAGCACAGTGGAGCTCAGAGGCCTCAAGCAGCCACTGGCTCTGTCCATGGTCGGCAGTGACCCGTGACCCTGCTTCATGGCCTCCTTCCTGAGTGCCGTGGCTACTGGCCTGGGCCGAGGGAGGATCCTGCCTCCGGGGCTACTTACTGTTCTGGTTCATTCCCGTCGGGCCAATCCACTGGCGCTGCTTCTTCTGGCGGACTGGGTGACAGACAGGAAAGGCACATCAGGGTGGGGGTGGAGGAGGGGGGTTGAGATAGGAGGGGGCAAGGGGGGCGGGAGACAGGGAAGGAGGGAGGAGGCGACAGGTGCATGCTGAAGGGCCGGTTCTCCAGGAGAAACCACCGTGGGGTGTTTAGAACCAGAATTAAGACCTGGGAGGGCACCAGGGACCCAGCCATCACTGCCCACCTCTGGCAGCGTGCAGCCTCTCTAATCTCACACCCTTATCTCTGAATGATTTCCTCCCGAGTTCTGCAAGGCCAGGATGATACCCATTAGGTTCACAAGGTCTGCGGCTGCCCATTTGTTGTATGAGGAAACCAGAGCTCAGAGAGGAAGTGGCTCGATTAGCTGCTAAGTGGTGGAGCCGGCCTGGGACACGTGTCTTCTGGGGTCAGACCCTCTGGACCCACCACAGTCTAAAGAATGCCCGTACCCTCCCTTTGGGCTGGAGTGGGTCCCAGCTGGGCCCTGGATGTGGGCGAATCAGTGATTTTCCTGACTTTTCTGTTTGTTACTTGGTGCGGAGAAAGGCCGGGGGGCAGGAGAGGGGCAGGGCTGGATGGTGAAGCAGAGGTGCTCCCAGCCGGCTTTCTGGAGGCGGGAACCCTCCCCTGTGGGGCTCGTGGGCAACCCGTCCAGTCTCCCCACGCAGGGGCTTGAAAGGGAGGAGGTTTGGGGCACCTACACCTACATTTCTTCACCAGCTTCTTGTAGGCGAGAGGGCCGCACACGACCAGCAGCACTACCGCGAGCATGAGGGCCAAGATGATGCTTGTCACTGTACCCGCACCCAGGCCCGCTGGGCTTGAGTTCTGGCCTGCAGGAGGCAGAGCTAGGTCAGTCCCAGCCTGGGAGGCATCAAAACTGTCCGTTCAGAGGCAAGCTCCCGGCTGGCTGGCTGGCTGACTTCCCCCAGTAATTCAACAGCATGTGCAGAAGGCAGTTTTCTATCTGCTGTCTCTCCACCCATCTCTGAAATTCTCTGCTACCCATTCATTTATCCACCATTTACTATCTAACAGTTGATCATCCAGCTATCATTTGCCCCTCCTGTGACCAACTCTTTACGTTTCCACCATTTTCCAGTTACTTGTGAGTGATCACCTTGCCATCATATACAAATAGCCATCCATCCATTCATTTCTCTCTTTTCTGTGTTAGTCAATTACCATTCATGTAGCAGATATGTACCCCTCTCCCTTGCTTTCCTAGTTTCCATCTGGAAGAGCAGAAGACGGAATGAGGGTTCTGTCATTCATCAGCTGCCTGACAATGACGGCCGGTCTCCTATTGATGGTTCGTGCTCACTGCTGTCTGAGCACTCCTGTCCCCTCTCCCCTCGTTCGTCATCCCTCCATCCTTTCCTAGGGCTCTCTCTTTAGTTCCTGGGGCCGGTTCTTCAGAAATGTGCTCATTGACTGAGTCTTAGAAGGAAAATCCAGAACTGCCCTCCACCCACCATGGGCTGGGCCCAACTCACAGGTGACAAACACTCTCTTGCAGTGGGATTTTTTCTGCAGAAGCTGGTGGCACTGGGACAGCTTCCCCGCGGGACAGAAGAACCCCCCGGAGGTCTTCTCGCCGGTGTCCAGCAGCTGGTAGGAGCTGACGTTGCCGCACTGCTGCTCCTGGCACACGTCCTCCCACCTCGCCACGCCCTTGACTGAGGGGCTATCGCACAGGGCGTCCCACTGCTTGCCCTGGCGCACCTCCACGGAGCCTTCACACGTGCCGCTGCCCCCCACCAGGCGGCTCTGCACCTTGGGCTGGAAATCTGGGGGGAGAGCAATGGGAGGTGAGGTGGCGGGCTCGGCGGGAGCTCCCTGGGCCCTGAGCCTGTATGCCTGGCCACTGGGACCCCATGACACTGGCGAAGTGGGGACCCTGGCAGGGCCCGGCTCTCGGGGGTCTGGGTACCACGTGGGACTGCCTTCCTTTCTGCCTTTCCCTTCTTCCGGCATCCTCCCTGGCATTTTCCCCATCAAGCCCTGTCCCTGGCGCCTCTGGGCAGCTGCAGCAGCTTGGGCACGTTCGGTGAAGAGGCTGGCAGGGTGGCAGTGCCCGTCAGCAACCACCAGCAGGGAGTCGCCCCTCACCCAGGTGACAGTAAGAGGAGTGGGGAAATAGGCTCCACCTGGGTCCGCTTCCCTCTTTGAAACGTCCTCTCATTCTCTTGCTGCTCCTTGAGAGCTGGGAGGGCTTTTCAGAGAGGGGAAACTGAGGCCCAGGGATGGGAAATACCTCCTGCTCTGAGTCCTGGAGATTCGCAGGTGGGACTGAATCCAGGAATCCTGCTGCCCAGACCTCAAGC
Organism: Balaenoptera borealis; assembly: GCF_965194805.1. Classification (NCBI taxonomy): domain Eukaryota; kingdom Metazoa; phylum Chordata; class Mammalia; order Artiodactyla; family Balaenopteridae; genus Balaenoptera; species Balaenoptera borealis. The sequence continues at coordinate 24,062 of NW_028122387.1, read as the reverse complement.
CTGGAGGGACCAGCTTTCATAAAAGGGCCTGGTTCAACAGAGACTGATTCATTTCTGCTTATCAGGGTTGGGCCTGGAGGCCCACATGTGCTCGGGTTAGAGCGAGTTGTGATCTCAGCAGCTTTGGCCAGTTTCTATAGCAACATCCGTCTTCAAAGCTCTAGTAAATCTTCTATTTAGAAAAAAAAATTCAAAGGCAAGACTTCTGGATATGGTTTTGCAGGTTGTAACCTACAGGAGGGCTCCTAGCAGAGGGGTGGGTGGGCCTGAGAGCCAGCCAGGTTTTCCCATCAGGCCAAGAGATCCTTGGGGGCTGCTTCTGCCTGGAGGGGGCAGCGTCTTACTCATTCACACCATGTGTCCAGTGGTTTGGGGGCGTCCCTGCCTGCAGGATAGCCCAGTGGTCCAGAGCAAATGCTTCCCAGATGTGTGCACATGAATCCCTGAGACTTTGCTGAAAGGCAGATCCTGATTAGTAGGTGGAGGGTGGGGCCTGGGAGTCTGTATTCCTAACCAGCCAGATGAAGCCGATGCTGCTGGTCCAGGACCACACCTGGAGCAGCCAAGGCTTACACAGCAGGCTCTGGAGTGATGCTGCTTGAGGGGAAACCCCAGCTAGTGCTCTATGACACTGAGTAAGAAATTTAACCTCTCTGAGCCTCAGCTTCCTCATCTGTAAAGTGGGGATAATAATAGCACCCACCTTCTAAGCTTGTTGTGAAAATGAAGGAATGCCCTGACTAGTCCCCAACGTGATGTAAGCACTCAGGAAGTATGACTTCTTAGAGTCTGGACTTCACTAGACCATTTGGTGATAGGAGCCCACTACGTCCCAAGGCATGCTGTGATTATCCTTATTTTGACCTGTGGTCCCTTTCCCCTCAGTTTCCCCATTGATCCTCATTTGGGGATCCCACAGACCAGCCTCTGGGCTCCTGCCCTCAACCACACCGGCATCGCCAGTCTCTTCCGGTTGGTGGCCTGTGACTCGGGAGCCTCCGCAGGAAGCCCTCTGGGGCCCTGCTCTGGCCTTTCTCTACCTGCTGTGCCTCAAGGACCTCCTATGTCTCACCATCGTTCCAACATCATCTGTCCCTGGGATTTATAAACTCCCCTCCTGCAAGGCTGGTTCCCTCCAAGCGCTCCATCCTGCTTGGGCCCTTGACACAAGCCGCAGTCCGCCAAACTCACCAGCAGACTGTGGCTCCTCCTGTGAGTCCTGCCACTTCCCCGTGTGGCAGCCGAGCATTTGGGCTTGTTCTGTGTTACTTTGCAGAGATGCCCGGGGCACTGGGTGTGAGTGTGGCCTCCCCACCCCATGGCCACCCTACCTCTTAGAGGCCAATGATCAGCCCTCCATGTCCCTTGTGTTCTCCGTAGCGCTAGTGCCCTGTGCTGCATGTAGGGCTTTCAGGAACGTGTGGTGACTGACCACATGGGGGCGCCCGTGAGTCTTGGCCCGGTCCCACTCACCAGAACAGATGAGGCCAAGAGCTTGGCCTCCCTCCTGGGGCTGAACTTTTCTGAAGCACTGCTCTACGGAGGCACATCTTCTGTTCTGGATCTTCCACCGGATTGGCAAGGGACCGCTCTCTCCTGGCTCTAGTGTCCTGGCTGCCTCGGTCTCTGGCAGAGGCTTCAGGAAAGAACCACACTGGAGGGCTGCACAGATGAGGTTCCCCAGGTCCTGGATCCCGTCCTGGGACTCGATGCCGACGGTGCCACCCAGGCTGCCGCTGTAGAACTCCACCAGGCCTGCACACCGCAGGCCCCCGGGTCGTGCCACCAGCTGCAGCCTGGGAGGAGCTGGGGAGGTGGGGAGGGACCTGAGTGCTGACGACCAGCAGCAGGGCCTTTCTTGCTCTGTGGTTCTAACACACAGACGAGTGAATGACTGGCCGACGGCCCTGGGAGGTGGTGAGGTCCCAAATATTGGATGGAACATACGCTACAACCTTTCATGCTTATCTGAAATTTAAATGTAACTGAACATCCTGTGTTTTTATTTGCTAAATCCGACACCCTACCCCCAGGGCCCTCAGAATCCTTTTACCTGTGGGCTCCGGAGTGGTCACGGGCGGGGGGCTCGTGGGAAGAGGTGTTGTCCTCAGTGGCTCTGAAAAAAGATGCTCTGGTTAGGGAGGGGGCCGGGACCCTGGGAGGGAGGAGGGAAGAGTAGGGGGTGTGGGGAGAGTTGGGGGCAACAACCGGCCATGTTGAGAAAGACCTGGAACTCATGATGTAAGTACCACGGGCCCCATTAAGCCCACTTGACCCACATGTTGTGTCTAAGCCTCCTGCGAGGCAGGCAGTACTGGCCCATTTTACAGTTGGGAAAACAAAGGTTAAGAGGAGACAATGAAGTTAACCGTTGGCAGAACCAGCTCCTCGACCTTTTCCATCCCCAGACAGGTGCCAGCACGTCCTCAGTACTCCCCCTCCAGTTCCCCACCAGTGTATGTTTTTGAGAGGGTAGTTGTAAATCGGGGACAGGCCCCAGATCACAGGCGTGGGCAGCCTCCTCGGGGCTGGTGCCCAGGCCCAGGGAACCCACGGGGCCAGCTAGTTACCCACCTAAGCAGATCAGGGACAGAGGGTCCCCCTGGTTTGCCTTGCTGTCACTGCAGTTGGAGAAGGACCCCAGTTGTCCGAGGCAGGTGATCTGGCTCTGGGGTCGCTTCCCTTTGAAGTGACGGATGTGGGAGAGGAGCAAGGGCTCCCTGCATCGCAGCTTCTGGCAGAGCTTCCAGGCCTGACCGGGGTCCTCCCGGTGGAACGGGCGCAGGCCCCAGCTCTGGCTGTGCACCGTGTACCACTTGTCCTTGTAATTGACCTCCAGATGGCCCTGGCACCGCGAGCCGGAGCCGCTTAGTCTCACTGTGAACCCTAGGGGTCGAAGAGGTGGAGGAGGCAGTCAGGGTGGAAAGGGCCCTCCATGTGGGCCCCTCCCTGCACCTTCCCCGTCTGGGCCCCACCCCTAGCAAGGCTCTCTCTGCCCACGGGCTGCCTGCTTTGCTCCTCCCGTGAGCTTCGTCCTCTGGGACCTTGCAGGGACTTTCCAGAAACTCAGGCTGATGCAGTTCCTGATCCAGGTGGTCCCTTGAAACCAGGCCAGGAGAATGGGGCTTGAGACCTAGGAGCCCAGGGAACTCGGAGCAGTGAGCGAGGGGCTCTCAGCACCCAGCGTCCTGCAGGATCGCCCCTTCCTGGAAATTCTGTTTCAATACACCCCAGACAGGGCCCGGAGCCTGATTTTTTTCTCTCTCTCTAACTTTTATTTTATTTTTTTTCTGTTCATTTTTTTAATTGAAGTCTAGTTGACTTACCATGCTGTGCCAATCTCAGCTGTACAGCAAAGTGACTCAGTTATACACAGACATTCTTTTTTTTAATATTCTTTTCCATGATGGTTTATCCCAGGAGACTGGATATAGTTCCCTGTGCTATACAGTAGGACCTTGTTCTTTATTCATTCTAAATGTAACAGTCTGCATCTACCAACCCTAAACTCCCGGTCCATCCCTCTCTCTCCCCCTTCCCCCCTTGTCTCTAACTTTTAAAATCAGTTTTATTGAGGTACAACTTACATACAGGGACATGCACTCATTTTAAGGGCACTTGTTCAATAGGATTTGACAAATGTATACACACCTGTAGCCCCCGCCATGCTCTAGACAGAGAACATGCCCATTACCTGGAAGTTCCCTCATGCCTCTTCACAGTCGATTTCCCTGAATCCAGCCTCAGGCAACCACTGATCTGCTTTCTGTCACTAGAGATGAGTTCTGCCTGTTCTCAAATGTTACATAAGTGGGATTGTACAGCAGGAACGATCTTGCTAGAGTTTGGAGCTAGGATGCCATTGCAGGCTTCCAGGTCCCCGCCCAGGGCCTACCAAACCCTCTGTGGCCCCTTCTGGTTGCCTGGTAGCTTCATGAGATCCTCTCGCCACATTTATCACCAAATACATTCAGCATGATGTTATCTCAGGAAATGTGAAAAAGAGAGGTCTGTGGTGAAGTGAGTCTGGGAACTGCTGAATCTGAAAATGCTTAACAGAGTTCCTCATTGCAGGACTTCTCAGAGCCTTTACTAGGCCAGTGTCCCCTGTCAGGAGTCTGCAGTGGGTGATGTAGTGTTGCCTACCCTTCGTCCAACGAGTTCTGTGGAACCCTGTTTGGGAAACACTAGCCTCTAGGATTAAAGTCCAACCTCTAAGGCAAGACATTTCACACACTTTACAATCTGGTGCAGCCTCTCTCTGCAGCCCCAGCTGCAAATGTCTCTGGCCAGGGAGCATCTGGCAGGATTGGGCAGGAAAATGACTTTGCAAGGTGCATTTATGGCCAGTATCTTTTCTGTGCCTGGTGAGTGGGCCATAATAATAATTAGCATGACACCTAGCATTTGTGGGGTGCTTTACAGCCATCTAGGGCATCTATCTGCAAATGGGCCTCTTAAGCATGCGTTCATGCATGTGTGCATGTGTAGGGGGTGTGGGCTGCTCTCTCTTTCTCTCTCTCTCTCTCTGTAAGGTGGGATTCGCTCCGACGGAGGGATGGCAGGTTCCCCTAGAGCCTGGTGGAATCGTTCCACGCCCCCCTCTCCACGTGGCTCTTCCTTACCTTGGTCCTCTAAGTTGAACCCTCTGAGGCCTCTGAGGCAGGAAGTGACTGCAGAAAGGAGAGAAGAAGGTCAGGAAGGGAAGTGTCTCTTCTGCTTCGCCTCACCTCTACTCACAGCCTGATCAATGGCCCTTTTGCCTCCAGCCATTGTCGTGGGCTTCAGGGGCAGGGATTTTCATACTACAGATGGCAACCCTTAGGCGGGTCGTGAAACCAGTTTAGGGGGTTGCAACCATCAATCTTCCTTCTTGTGTTAAAACTTTACTTTTTAAATGAACATGCAGTAAATTCCATTTTCTTTTAGTGCACAATTCTATGAATATGAACACATACACAAATCTGCATAATCACCGTAACCATCAAGGCATACTACAGTCCCATCACCCCCCAAAATTTCCTCGTGCTCTCTCTCTGTAGTAACATGCAGCATTGCAACCACCAATTTTTAAAAAATCATGTAGTAACACAACCATCAGTTTTTAAAAAACTGAAATGGACTAGAATAGAGAATGTCAGAATGCATCGTGTTTTGTGAGGATAAGCCTCACTTTGTGTGTGTTGGGTGGCAATATAAAAACATCCTGAGTGTTGCTTTCAATCAAAAAAAGTTTGAACGTCATAGTTCTAGAGAGCTGAGAAATGAGCCAGAATGGGAACCCAGAACATTTGTTACTTTCTAGAATTCCCAAGGCAGGTTAAGAATGATAGCAATTTCTCTTTAACAGCTCCCAGTTCTAGAGGAGGAAATCAGAGCTCAGGGAGGCAGAGGGGCTTGCCCAAGATCACACGGTCAGTTGGTGAAGGAGCCCAGTGGACTCGGGTCTGGGGGGAACTGGCCTCCCCTCTGTCCTGGCTCCAGCCTGGGCCCCTTCAATAGGAATGTGGGCCACTGGGCAGTCCCGCCTCCTCCCAGCCTCGTCTGCCTGTGGAGCAGGGGCGGAGGGGTGTCAAAGTGGCTCGTTGTCTGTGGCTGGCTCATGTGTGGCTGGGGCAGAGGTTTGATCTGAGTGGAGATGGGTTGGGTGGCACGCCTGTATGGCCTCAGAGCCCACCCTCCATGTTCGCTGCCCGGCTTTATCAGTCGTGGAGCAAGTGTTTGGTTTCCATCTGCCCCAGGGCTTGCTTCTCAGTTGGGAGCTGGGGACAGCATCGGTCAGGGTGAGTACTTTATATAGTAAATGGCTGTGTTTAAGTTTCTTTTGAGAAATTGTTGCTGGGTGTAAAAAGTCCCGTTTTTGCCTGAGTGTTCTGAAGCTGGTGGTAGAATTTTAAGGGGAGTCATGCCCCACCAGCCTGCCCTCTCCCTCCAACCAAGACTCCTTGTAATTAAGTTGTGGCCTATGGTAAGTTTCTTCCATCTTGGCAAGAGCCTGCCATGGTTGCCCCGGGAGTCCTGGGCCTTGGAAGGGGAAGGTATTTCTCACACAGAGGGCATGTCGGGTCCAGAGCAGAGGCCAGAGCTCTGGCCTGGGTTGGGAGGGGGTTGACCAGCTGTCAACCATCTGATCTATTGCAATGGGCAGGGCAGCCTCAGGAGGACATGGTGGAGATGCCCGGCTAGCTTGGTGAGAGAGGAGACAGGGGGCCCTTTGTCCTGCCCTCAACTCTCACCCCTGACCTTTCACTCCTACCTCCCTCCATCCCAGTTCCCAACACGAATGGGGCTGTACACCTTTAGGGATTCATTTCTTTGGCTAAACCCTGAGGGCACTTATGGGGATAGGGGACCCAAAGATCCACCCTTTGGTGCTGAATGTTGCAGGATAGGTTTTCTGGCACTGATGCCTTTCTCTGGGTCTGAGTACCAGCTCTGCCTCTTCCTTAGCCCCTGTGAGCCTCAGTTTCATGGTCTGCAGTATGGGAGCAAGAAAAGGACCAGCTTCATAGCGATGTTGTGAGGATGAGATGAAATAATCTATGCAAAAGACAGCCCAGTGCCTTCCTGGCCAGCGTTCAGTGCTCAGAGCTGGTGTTGCTGGTTGTGGAGCTGACTGGGCCCGGGGCAGTGGTGGGCAGGACTGCAAGCTGCCTCCTGGGGAGTTTTCCCAGGGGCAGGCATCCCTGTGTGGACGCTTGGAGAGCCAGATCACAGGGCTCGCCACCTCCCTTTCCCACCTGGGATCTTCACAGTTCCAAAGTCACCACAGTCAACGTCCGTTAACAGCAGCTACCAATTATTGAACGCCTACTGTATACTCAGCACTGGGCGAGGAGTTCCTTACAGATATCGTTCATCTTCCACACGGCCCCACAATTTCAGTTGAATATGTTCACAATATAGCTGTCGGGAGAGGCAAGTGCCCTGTCCCGGGTAACACCGCCAGCAACTGGCAGGGCCTGGATTTGAACCACGAGTATGCCTTCCAAACCCATCTCTCTGCTTTCTGCCATCCAGTTGGGCCTCCAAAGTGTTAAATTCAGGGAATGAACAAATGAACAAATGAGCAGAAATGAACATGACCTTGACCCTGACCCTGGTGCTGGAGTCCCCAGACCCTGAAGCCCCTGGGGACAGGGACTGGGCCTGACCATCCCTGTAGATCTCACACAGAACAGCCAGAGAACATTCTCAGGAAAGACTGCACAACATGAGAACCAAGAAAAATTCTAAAAAAGAAAATGCTCTGTGGGGAAAAGGCATCTACGCATTCCAGGGCTTCGCCTCCCTCTGGGAGCCTGACTGGCCTCAGGTGAGCAGCATTTCTTGTCTTGTCCCTCCATCACCGTCACTGTCACCACCACCATCGCCATCACCACCATCACCATCACAACCATCAACACAGTCACTGTCACCAACACCACTGCCACCATCATCACCATCACCATCACTGTCACATCATCATCACCATCAACACAGTCACCGTCACCATCATCAACACCATCACCAACACCGGTACTGTCACCATCACTGTCACCATCGCCATCACTATCACCATCACCACCATCACCACCACCACCACCACCATTACCATCATCAACACTTTTATCGTTGTACTTTCTCCTAGGCATTTTTATACATTAACTCTCTCAAACCTCACCACAGCTCTGTGAAGTTGGCACTATTATTTTGATCTCCATTTTATAGATGAGGGAACAGAGAGATTAACTAACTTGCTAAGCAACTGATGAAGAGTGGGCCCAGGACTCCAAGCCAGGTCATCTGGCACACAGTCTGTGCTTTTGACCGCTGGGCCGAGCTGCCTCCCTTCCCTTCAGAGGGAAGGCTGCCACGGCCTGCTCCGTGTTTCACCAATTCCTGCATGTTCCCGCCGCGCAAACCTGATGAAGGAGAGTGAACTTGTGATTCCCTTCAGTCAGTGAAACATACTGTGGGAAGACTTTCCATGAACTTGCTGTGTGATCTTGGCAAGTCACTCAACCTCTCTGGGCTTGGTCTCCTCGTCTGTAAAGTCAGGAAGTTAGAGTTCACCCTCCCTCACCTTCCTTTCGGTTCAAACTTCCATGATCTCTAATCTTCAGCTCCTGACGTGGCTCAGCGGCAGGCAAGCAGGCAGGCGTGGGCAGGTGAGACGTGTGACTGACTGCGAGCCTTCCTGGGTGCTGCTTCTTCCTGTCTGGCCGGGGATCCGTTCACGTTTTGATTGTCCACAACTTACTTTCATTCTTTTAGCTGCTTCTCACAGGGATCAGATCAGGGTTCCCCTGAACCCTGCTGGCTGTGCTCGGGGTCCCTCTGACCCCCTCCCTGGCTACAGCTTAGCCCGGCCCCTGCGTGCAGCCCCGAGGCCCAAGGCTTTGCTGCTGCAGAACCTGCAAACAGAAGCCTGGGGACCCTCGATACCAAGAGGGACGGAGGGCACAGAAGCGTCCTGCCATTCCCCAGTCTCTCACCCAACACCACACGCCGAGCAGCTGGGGCCAGGCCCCTTCCCTCCTCTGCCCACCTTTCCTTGGAGGCCCCACTACTTAGGGCTTAGACTGGCCAAGCCAGGGAAAGATCAGGGCCAAAAATCCAGAGAGACAGTAGGAAGGCTTTTTCACTCTCCCCAAGCCCCTCTCCTCATCTCTGCCTTTGCAGAGATTTAACCATTTTGACTCTGCCTGCCCTGACGAGGTCTCAGTGAGGAGTAAATGAATTCCTGAAAGAGGCTCTGAGACATTTACGTGCTCAACCCCTCCCTCCCCTCTCCTCTTGCATCCCCCCACATTCTGGATGGTTCTCTCTTTGGCTCCCTGTACAGCAATACTCTGGGCCACGTCAGGCCACGTCAGGCCACAGATGAGTTTTATTTGCTCAGTGTTATAATTTTTTTTCCGGAGCCCATTGTTTTGAAAGGTTTCTTTCTGTTTTGTTTCTCTTCTTTTTTTGGCCGTACTGCGCCGCCTGCGGGATCTTAGTTCCCCAACCAGGGATCAAACCTGAGCCCCCCTGCAGTAGAAGCACAGAGTCTTAATCACGGGACCTCCAGGGAAGTCCCTTACTTTTCTTTTTTTTAAAAAAAATCCCAAGATCCAGATGTTTTGAAAAACAATATGCTCTGGCCACGCGGGGCTGCATCCCATGAGCCCCCAGGGCAGCCTGTTCTGTCCTGGTTTGCCAGCGCCCTCGGGGCACCCTACTGTCACCCTGCATCTGGAGAGCCTCAGCTTCAAACACATGATGGTTTCTGCAGTGAAACATATGAATTTTCACACTAAGTGGGATGTGTCAAGATTATAAATAGTCTCCTATTCATTCAGGTCAGGATTTGCCTGTAAGCGTTTGCCAGAAATTTGCAAATTTGGGGGGGTTTTGGAATTGCAGATGAACGTTGGTGAACCTGTATTATCAGTCTCACTTTGCAGCAGAGCCAGAACTTGGCCCAGGCTGCTGGTTTCAGAGCTTGTACCCTTGATGCCACCTCTGACCCACTCATGGGCCTGCCTGGACCCGTGAGCACCTATGCTTGCAGCCCTACACACTGAGAAATGGAGGCAAGAGCGTGGCCTGCCGAGGGTCCAGGGGGCACCGGGGTCCCAGGGAGGAGCTGGGACTTTCCTGATGATAATAGTAGTGACAGCGACCTCTTACCCCGCGCAGACCCCAAGGGTTTTTCACGGCAGACCCCATTTCTTCCCGACAGCCTCAGTCAGGGGGGCTGTCATCACTCTGTTTTCCGGATAAGGAAACCGACAGACTGATTTAGTGCGGTTTGGAAGCCTGATGTTCCATTTTTTCCATTAACGGTGATTCCCTTTAACAGCCCATAACATTCTTATCAATTTACAGCAAACACAATATGTCGACTGCCTTTTGGGGGCATTCTGGATTTTCCTTCCCATATCCTCTGCTGAGAGGCTGACTCGGAAGGCCAAGAACTCCGCTTTTCTGAAACGACTCTCATCAGTGGAGCTGTGTTAACCTGAATCTGTATCAGGGCTTCAGGGAAACGAAGATCACAAAGGGCCCAAATTCCGTTTCTCGGGTTGAGCACCAGATGAAGTGGTTGGTTTTTGATCAGGAGCCTTTCTATGTGCAAAACTTGTAGAAAATCACACTGGGCTTATGCCAGGAGGAGCCTGGGGGCTGGAGCCTGCAGAAGGAACAGCGGATTCAGGTCTCTAATCTCGCTCACCCGGGGTCTGCGCCGATGAGCGATAGTGAGCAGCTTGTGGGCAGAGTGGCCTTCGTATCTGAATTGCAACTCCACGCTCTCCCTGGCGGCCTCATGTGTCTGATTGAATTTGCATGAGTTTCACGCCACCGTACGTGACTCCACTGTCACAAGGACAAGGCCTCCTTTCTGTTCAGATCTTCACATATCCCAAAGCCCGCACAGGGGCTCGTCCTTTCCATGCACAGCCCTGTGAAGAAGGGACCGAGCTCACCCCTATTTTCAGATCAAGAAACCGAGGTTCAGAGAGGCTCAGTGACTTGCCCAAGGTCACACAGCTCGCTGGTGGTAGGGTCGGTGCAGAAACCCCATCACCATCACTTGATGGGGCCCCATGGGGCTCTACCACTGGGAGACCCCAGAGCCCGCTCGCCCATGGTACAGAAGGGGGAAACTGAGGCTGGGGAGAGGGAGGAGCTCACTCCGGAGGGGAGTCGGTGGCAGTACAGGGGACCCTTGCTGCCTCTGCCAGTTGCCACCAATCTGCTATCCTGTTTCTACCACATCTCTCCCAGCTGTGCCCCAGGGAGAAGGGAGTATCAGGGTCCCTGTGGGAGCCGTGTGGGTCAAGCCCCCCCAGGGGTACATAACAATGACGAGGGCAGGGGTGGTGACAGTAGTAGTTATAGAGGAAGTGATACAGGGCCACGATTCCCAATCTGCAATTCAAAGTCCGAAACCAAAAGTCTTTTCTGATGCATTTGGCAGGAAGGCATTTGTGTCTTCAGCGTGCGAATTCGGTTTCACTGCAGAAGTGGGAATGTGTTTGATTATGGCCTGTTGCCCGGTCTGGAAAATTCTGGGTTCCCAAATGCATCTGGACAGAGGCTCCAGATAAGGGCTTGTGGACCTGGAGAGGCGAGAGTTCCCATTTCTCTCCAGGTCACTCTGCCCCCTTTCTCCTCTGCTTGGCCCCTGGGTGCCTTGAGTTCATTGGAGAAAACGTTCCGTGCTCATGGAGGCCTCCACAGCTGCCTCGCCACCAGCCTGTGTGTGACGGCCCCTCTGCCTGCAGCCGTCCTCCCCGGGCCCACATAGCATGGTGCAATCATTCATTTCCTACATGTATTTACTCAAATATTTTCTCGTGAGACCCACTGCAACCTCCTGGGATACAGCCTGGCCCCCGAGCTCCCAATCCCCAGCCTCACATCACTTCATGACCTCCTAACATCCATATGATCATTGATTTAGCTTCTCTCCGTCTGTCTCCCCATCACACCCCAACTACGATGTCGGATGCACCTGGACAGGAATTTTGATTGTTCATTGCTGTGTCCCCAGCACTTAGAACAGTACTTGGCACATAGTAGGTTCTCAATAAATACTTGCTGTCTGAATGAATGAATGGACCAGATTGAATGATAGCAATTATCCTTTGAGAGGGGCACAGTGGTTATCCCCATTTTATAGATGAGAAGGCTGAGTCTCAGAGGGGTGTTCTTGTCATTTGTGAGTGGCCAAGCAGAAATCGAACCCAGATCTGCGTTGCTCCAAAGCCCCACAGGCCTTCACACATGTCTGCACGCAACACAGGCACACATATAGCAGGTACACACACAGCACACACACACACATGCTCACCAGGCACCCACAGGCACCCACATTGATGCACACAGAATAGGTGTTCAATCAATTTTGTTGCGTGGAGTTGAAGTCCCTCCCTGGTCCCCTGGTCACTGCAGGGAAACCCCTCTGAACTGTAGGCGCTGGTCAGAGTGACCAGAGGGGCCAGTGCCAGCCCCTGAGCCCCCAGGTCCCTCTGCTACCTGCTGGGAGTGGGGAGCTCGGGGTTGCTGGGGGCCTGATTCTTTGCACCCAGAGCCAGCAGGGGCCTCAGCTCTGCAGCTGGGGCCGCGGGCCGGATGGCGGGCTCACACTGGGCGTCCCCTCTCCTCTCCTCTACTGTGGATGCCCAGGCCCCCTCGGCCTGTCCTGCCCGTTGCCTTCACCCTTGATGTTCCCTCTGCCTGGGACACTCCTCCCACTTTTCTCTGCCTGGCTGGCTCCTTCCATCATTCGGGTCTCAGACGAGACATCACCTCCTCAGAGAGGAGCCCCTCAGACTGGGAGCCCCTTCGAACGTGAACTTGGTAAGTGAGTCTCAGCCATTGCTGTTTCCTTCGTTGCACTGATCACAATATTTAGAAATTTGTAAATATTTCGGGTGCGCCCTCCATGAGGGTGGACTCCTGTGTGGTTCACGGCTGTATCCCCAGAGTTTTACACAGAGCTGGACACATAGTAGATGCTCAATAAATGTATGCGGATGAATAAATGAATGAATAACTAGCCTGTGCAGGAGGATTGGAGGAGAGAAAGACTGATGGCTAGGCTCGAGTCCTCCCCACCAGGTCCTGACTCACCTTGCTTCTTGCTGACTCTGATAATAATAATAATAAATTTATATAATAAATAAATTTATGTGATAAATTATATAATAAATAAATTTATATAATAAATGAATTTATTATTATTATTAATGCTTACTGAGCACTTACACAAACCAACATTCCTATTAAAGCTCTGTATTCATTGATTCATTTAATCCTTATAAATCGCTATGAGGATTATTATACTATTATTAATTATAATTATAATTATAATTATTATTATTATCGCTATGAGGATTATTATCCTATTATCCTATTATCCTATCCTATTATTATCCTATATCCTATTATCCTATCCTATTATTATCCTATATCCTATTATCCTATCCTATTATTATCCTATTATTATTCCAATTTTGCAGAAGAGGAAACTGAAGCTTACAGAACGGGTCCATGGTCACCCAGCTGGCAAGGGGGGACCAGAATTCAAACTGCTAAATCCGTGACTTTCCCAAGCCTTAGTGCCAGCTTCTGGAGTCCCGGTGGCTGGGCCTGAGCATCTGGGCAGTGATCAGGGCTGCCTCCATGCCCCACCTTCAGCAGGTGAGCCCTGGGCAGGTTGGAGCTCAGGGCAGCTGCAGAGGGAAGCAGGCTGTGGGCATCTTCATGTACCAAAGGTGCCCAAGCCATGGGCACAAACTTGATGGCCAGCCAAGAGGCCGCGGTGTTCCCAGGGCTCTGGCGGTGAAGCATCTCTACTTGGAATGTCTTGAAGGGTGCCTGTGCTGTTTGCCCCCAGCCGCAGCCCTGGCCCTAGGTGTCCCCAGCCCTTGATGGCTGCCTGTCTGCTGGTGGTGGTTTTGTCCTGCAGCCATTTTCCTACTCGTGGGAGTGGCTTCGGTGTGTCTTTGCTCTTGGCTAGGGGTACAGAGGAGCCTCCATGAGAGCAGGAGCACTGGGCTGGGGTGGGCTCTGCAGCTCACTAGCTGCTCCCCCTGGATCTCAGTTTTCCATGCTGTAAAATGGGGACAATGGGCCCACCTGCTTACTAGGCTGTTGTGAAGCTTTCAGAAGAAAATGCCTTTAAAAGTATTTCTTAAGCTGTGACCCACTGAACAATAGGAATGTTTGTTATCCACCAGTTACACACACACACACACACACACACACACACACACTGGGAATCCTGTGCTCCTGGGCTTCCAGATGGTTCCCATACTCTGGTGAAGGCACTGCCTCCAAGGCTTCCTGACTCTGGGCTCCATTAGGCCTAGTCCTACCAGGAGCCTCGCCACTGATGGGGTTCAGGGGGAGGCCAGCAGAGCAGGACTCCACCCCGACTCCCAGGGGGCTTGGCTAGACTCCTGCCCTGCTGGGGTCAGAGGCCACAGGTGAGGGGGTAGGTGGGGAGCTTAGGGGCCTGGTCCTTGGAATCTCCAGGGCCAAGGAGGCCACAGCAGCTCCTCAGGAGGGCCCCGTAAGCAGCGGGGTCCATCCATCAGCCTCTGCCCTGGGGACAGAAGGCACTTTGTACCTCCTGCAGCTCCATGGAAGAATAGCCATGAGAACATGTGTGCACATGTGCCATCGCCACATGCATGGGAGAAGGCAAGTCTACATTTGGAGGCCATGTTTTGCCCATGAAAACACACACACGTACACACACACACACACACCTCTCACACACACATACTCACACCTACACACCCGTTTTCTAGGAGGGACTGAGGCCCCCCACTAGGCAGGCAACGTCCCCAAGTCCCTTCCCTCCAAACTGGGAAGCTGCAAGCTGCCGCCTGTTCTCACCTGTTCCCGTCCCAAGTCAGTCACCTCTCTCACCCTGCCACACCTTCCAAAGCCTTGAGAAGTGGTCAGATCTTACCCAGTTCACTCCCCCTGCATTTTATAAATAAGGAGATGGCGGCCCGGAGCAGCTCGGACCTATCTGAGGTCATACATGGCCAGGCTTAGACCCCAGGGTTCAGGTCACGAAGTACACTGCCCCCCGCCCTCCCCTCCCCCCCTGCTCAGGATCCTCCCCACTGGCCAGTGTCGGTGACGCCCCAGCAGCAGGGCTCCGGTCCTGAACTAGCGTCCCAAGGCCTCAGGGATGGAGGACTGCCCTTTCCACTGTCTCCCCTCCAGCAAACAGTAGGCCCCAGACTCACCCACCCCTAACCTTATCCCCAGACAGCCTCTCCAGAGGCCCCAAGTCAGTTCTACAGTGGCCCCCGGGGAAGTGTTCAGAAGCCCCTCCTCTGGGTCCGGAGTGACAGTAGACCCACACCTGGCTGGCAGGCCTGGCTGAGACCCCCTCTGGGATGAAACCAGAGTGACTAGGGACTAAGGTGTATGTCTTTGCCATCTGCTCGACTGTGATCCGGTCCCCACCCTGCCCTGGCCCGCCCTGCCCAGAGCATATCAGAACTGCCCAGGAGATGGTGAGTTTCCTGTCCCTGGAGGCATCCAAGTAAAGGCTGGACACTCAGGAGGTGAGGGGGGGTAGCTGCAGAGGGAAGCCGGCCTTGAATGAGGGCTGGACAATTTGATTTCTAGGCTGAGGGTCTGATCTTGGCATGGATTCCACCTCGAAGGGGACAGTAAGGTCCCCAACAGTGCAAGAGAGAAGCAGAGGTGGGGCCCTGGGGGTGGGACAAGCAGGGCCAAGAGCTGAGCTGGGGCTGGGGGAGAAGACAGGGATCCTGGTGGCCCCAACCCTCTGTGGTGCTCCAGAGAGGTGACATGCGGACCTGAGTCAGACTGAGGGGATCTGACTCTGGCATCTTCTTCTCTGTACCCTGAGCCCCGGTACCCCAGCAGACACCCCAGAAGGGGTACTCACCCAGCAGCCCTAGCAGGTACAGGGCGGCCAGTGGCGGATGCTGAGACCCCATGGGCGCGGCCTCCTCCTGCCTCAGCCTCGGCAAGCTCGGCCCCTGTAGGTGAGGGTGTCTGGCCCTGTGTCTGCCTCTCCGGGAGAAGGGGGAGGGGCGGGCAGGCTCATGCAGGGGTGGGACAAGGGAACAGGCAGTGTGGGGCCTGTGTCATCGTGTTTGAAGTTGAAACTGTCAACTTCCTCCTGGGTAAAACCATCTGCCCCAGTTCGAATGGCGGCCCCGGTCTCTGCCAGCTTCCTGCCCGGGGTGCCTAGGCCTGGGGCAGTGCCCTGACCCCGCCATGCTGGGACAGGGCTGCGGCCTGGGGGAGCCCTGAGCCGGGCCGAGGGGAGGGAGGCCTGGGGGGGCCGTTGGGAGAGACGGGGGACACGTCCCACCGAGAGGTCTCTGAGCTGTGCTGGGGTGATGAGTGAGAGGTGGGAGGTGGTGGGCACCGCCCCAGTCCTTGCAGCAGACTCAGCGATGAAAAACCAAACCAAACCCTCCATCTCTGCTAGCGGGATGAGGTAGGAGTTGGAGGTGAGTCCCCACAGGTGGCATTTCACGAGCAAGCACAGGAGCGGGCTCCTCCGTGGACCCTGGGCTTGCGTCAGGGCGTGTGTGTGAGAGCTCAGTGTGGATGGCGTGATCTCTGTGTCGACGTTGTTGAAATAAACCCCGGGCTGCTGAGGAAGAGGAGGGGTGCCTGGCATTCTGCAAAACAGATGGGGGAGGCCAGCGACTGACCAGGGAAAGGCTCAGCCTCTCTGGGGCCTGGGCTTAGGTCCCTCACTCCAGGGTAGACGGAGCCCAGACCCAGGCTCCTTGGGGCTTCTCGCAATCCGGGCCATGCCAGGGGTGAAGTGGTTCGGGGACATGACAGTAGCCGAATGTGAAGAGTTGGAGGGTAAGGATCTGAGCCAGGCCTCCCAGCTGCCCGCCCCCATCTCCACATCCCCTCCCCCAGCAGCTGGGGGCCCTCTAGGGCTGGGGGCTGGGGGTCTCCCTCCCTGGGCCCGTGAAGTTTTCTCAGCAGCTACCCAACCGCATCCACTCAGCTCCCAGCATCCAACACTCCCCAGTCTCCGCTAATACGGGGCCGGGAGGGTGTTGGGGTGCTTGAATCCATTCCCTAAGGAAAGGATCAAGGCCTGGGATCAAGCCCTGTTATAGGTGTGATTGGGGAGGCGCACCCACCACCTCATACAGGATTCGGAGGTGCCTCCTCCCCTCCCCAGAGGTGACATGGAGGCCTCAGCCAGCCCTTCCCGGCCCTGCACCTTCCTACTCCCCCCACTCCCCCTACCCCTCCCAACCAGCCCACTCTCACATCCATCCTTCCCATCCTGTGACTGGAAATCCCAGACTTTTCATTCCTCCCTTCAATTGTTCATCCAGCAAACCTTTGCCCCATGCTAAGCACCAGAGATGCAGAGATGGAGACACGTGGTCCCCACTCTGCTTACACTCCGAGGACCCTCTGGATAATTTTTCTCTTAAAGACTCGGTGTTGGGAATTCCCTGGCGGTCCAGTGGTTAGGACTCCATGCTTTCACTGTTCTATCCCTGGTCAGGGAACTAAGATCCTGCAAACCTCGTGGCGTAGCCAAAAAAAAAAAAAAAAAAAAAAAAAAAGACCCTGTGTTTAGGAAGCTTTTATCGGTCACACTAGTGGTGTGTATTAAGTGGCCCTTCATGACCCTGTTACCACACTCAGTTTACATAACTGCAGCTGGGAAGGGAGAAGGGGTTTTTATTGAGCACCTACCCAAGCTGGGGGGCGTGGCCTCTTCCTAACTACCATGGGAAGTGGGTGGAGTTTTCCATTTCACAGACAAGGAAACTGAGGCTCAGAAAGTAAGGTACTTGGCCTCAGGAGGTTAAAACTAAGATTTGAACCCACATGTCTCTCACTCCATAACCCTTGCCACTACCCTCCACCCTCACTTACTAAAAGCAAAGAAAGCAAACAAAAAATTTGGCTTTTTATTTGATCTCAGAGTCTTCGTTACAGACAAGGGTATAGTTTTTACTCTTTTCTGTTAGTTTTTGGAAAATTGAAAGCAGCTCAGGACCTCGGGTGGCTGCCGGCCCCCGTCCCAGTGGAAGGGATCCCGACACTCCTAAAGCGTCCATTCCCTCCCCAGCCGCTGTCCTATTGGCGCCCCCCTATGCCTCCTCAAGCCCCGCCCCCTGCCGCCCCCACCCCCCACCGGTGAGCCCTCCTTCCACCCCTCCCAGGCCTCCAGGCCCACTGTCCCCACTCAGACCCCAGATCCCTGGCGGGAGTTTCCTGTCCCCAGGGCCTGTACTTTCCATGACACAAGAGGAAGTCGGCTGAGCCGGGGGCTGGGTTTTCCAGGCCACCTGGCCGGGGTGGAGGCCAAGGGTGGGGGTGGGGAGGGGGTTGGCACCCCCCCCACCCAGGGCCGTGTCAGTACCTCGTCGGCCTCCGCGGGAGAGGCGCCTGCCTGCGCTGCCCGGGCCCACACCAGGTAACCACGGGGGTTGCGTGTGTCTGCCACTCAGTCATCCAGCGCTGCCTCGGCCCCTCTGGGCTCCGTGACTCCCCGGCGCCCGCAGGATTTGCCCTCTCTGCCAGGGCAAAGGGGCCACAGGGGACGCGTGGAGAAGGGGGAGGAGCTGAGGGTTGGGAGGGAGGGAGGGGCAGCTGGAGGAGATGAAGGGTGCGGTGAAATGTGACTGGTGCCTAGTAGGTCCTCAGTGTTTGTTGAATGAATGGATGAATCCGTGGGGTGGTTCCCAAAGACCCGGGATGGCCCGGTGGCCAGAGGAGGTGCCTCTGCTCTGCAATGGGCGGGAAGAGCCCTGCACATATTTGCTTGTTGAATGACTCAGTGACCTAAATCCTCGCAAACCTGTACTTGGAAGCCTGGAGGGGGTTGGGGCACGGGGGTGGGGAGCAGGCTTGGCAGCAGCTCTCCTCTACCTCCCACCTCAGGAAGTGCACCCCTCCCCCAGCTTTGCTCCAGCTCAATCAGATCATTAGTGGGGGGCCGGGAGGGGGAAAAGGAGGGGCATAAGGTCTGATTCTGGATCTGGGTGGGCAGCTGAGGGGCATGCAGATGTGGTGGAGGGGTCCCACCTCTGCCCTATATGGCCACTCAGAGCCTCAGCTGACTTATCTGCAAACCATGGGGTTGGATGATCCCAAGACCAGTTCTCTTGTTCTAGGACACCCCCCTTCTGAGGCTGCGCCATCGCCATCTGAGTTGGAGGTGGGGGATTTGTCTGTTCTGGGACCTGGAGGGTTTGACTCTTTCTCTTGAGTGAGTAGATGTCAAGTGCCAGGGCTTTGGGGGAAGGGCCGAGCGCAGAGAATCAGAGGTTGCCCTGGGTAGGGGCATGCTGGCTCTGTAAGGTGGTTCAGTGTGTGCACTTTCCTGGAACCCCGGGTGGCCATACAGCCTGCAGGGACAGGTCCGGGCACCCTCCCCCCACCTTTCCCAGCCCCTCCCAGGAGCCGGGTTTTGCTATCTGATGACACTGGTCTCACATCCCTGTGGTGAAACCTTGAGTCAAGGACTCGAGCAAGTTACCTAAACTCATCTGTGAAATGGGACAGTTTGAAGGTGAAGCATGTTAACCTGTGTAAAGAGCTTAGCACAGTCCTGGCTCCTGGTAAGGGCTCTGGGAACCAGAGTTGTTATGATGATCATTTCAGGGTGGAGAGTATAGGGTTTGGGGGCCCGGATGCCGACTTTCCATTCTGACTAGTTGGGTGACCTTGGGCAAGTCATTTCCCCTTTCTGAGACTGATTATCTTCTTTCTCTAAGATGGGGGTAGGGAATGAGCCCTGCATCTCAGGGCTTCTGGAAGGTTCCATTATAATGACATGAAGGGCTTGTAAACTCTAGTGCACTTGCTCCCTTGGGCAAGTGTGAGGCTGGTTAGCTCAGGCCCCGTCCACTTGAGCCTCCCGGGGCCTATTCATATTTCCTCATGGGGACCATGTGCCTGGAGGCCCAGCAGATGCCCTTGAATGAACTGAACTGCCCTTTTCACTCCCACCCCCACCGGGCCTGCTGCTGGCCTCCCCATGGTGGGTGTGCAAGAAACATCCCACAGCCCATGGCTCGTGTGCGAATCACACATCTCGAGGACTCAGCCTTCACAGTTTCTCTTCTGTTGCTCCTGTAAGTAAGACTGGACTTGTTTGACCACAGGGCATAAGTTTTGATTGAGAAAATGAGGCCACCTAGTAGACAGAGTAGGACAAGTGTTAACCGAGCCCATTTTTCAGATGAAGTAACTGAGGATCAGAGAGGTTAGGTGAATTTCCCAAGGCACACAGCTAACCAACAGTGAGGTTTGGACTGAGCCCCCAGGTCTCCTGGCCTGTGGGCGACCCTTTCCCAGCATGGCCTCTCTCTCTTATATCAGGCTGGTGCTTCCCCTACCCTTTGAGGATTTTTGCTGTGTTATAATAGAGATGATGGAGGCCTAGGAGGTGGATAGACCCAGCTGTGTGTCCTCGGCCGAAGCCTTCTCTCTCAGAGCCTCAGATCCCTTCTGTAAAACGGGCAGAGCAGAATCTCTCTGGAGGGATGTTGCTGGCCGAGTACCCCTGTGGGAAAGGCGCATAGTGGGTCGTCAGCGTAGTAAGCTTCATGGTACCAGGGTCTCCAGCCCGATAGGACAACATTCAGCATTTCTAAAGTCCCAGCACTTGTTGGAAGTGCTTCTGTTTCTTTCCTTTGTTCTCCAACCCAAGCCTTCTCTCCCAGCACCGGCACACAGCTCTTTCTTGAACAAATGAATGAATGAATGACAGGGAGGCTTTGAGCATGGGCACATGAAATGGACTGTCCAGCACCCCCCCACCCCCCGCCAAGAGCTGAGCTTCCAATCTAGTGGGGAGACCACCCGACAGGCAGCTGGGACAGTGCATAAGAAGGGCTAAGCTTGCAGGAGGAGATGTGTCCAATCCAACCCCTGAGAAAGTCAAGGAAGTCTTCCTGGAGGGGGTGACAGGCTGAGACCTGAAGAATGAGTAGGAGTTTGCCGCTTTGGTGATAGGATTGGTTTTCCAGGCTGAGGGCAAAGGCTTCTGGGTCCTGTTTGTACAATAACCATGTTACTATAGGTGAGAAGGGTCTAGAAGTTGGGGGAGCTGGGTGTCAGTCCTGTCTCAGCCCTTTACTGGCTCTGTGCCTGGGGTTGAGTGTCTCCCCACTGAGATGGTCCCTGAGATTCCTCATTCTGGCTTAGGATATTATTTAAAGGATACCATTCACCAGAACCTGAAAAATCGACATAGCCTTGTTTAGAAGGACAAAATGGCAAAAGTCACATTTTTAAAAAAGCTCCTACTCAGTGTTACTTTTAGAGAGCTCTCCTATATTCCCCAGGGTGCAAGTCAATATACGTAAGGGTGTTAGGCCACCGAGGGATAATGAAAAATGGAAAGACAGGGCAAAAGGCAGATCAGTTTCACCCCAACTCTACTCTGGTATATGATACAGTCAAGAGAGAGGACGCAGATCACAATGTACCGACTCGGAGAGATGGCTGTTCTGCTTAGTGAAAAAACAACATTTCAGGACAATTTGTATATTGCAATCTTTTTTTCATAAAATAAAAATATGAGTGAATTGAATAGCCAGATAAAATGTTTCTACATTCACAAAAGAAGGTTTTGCTGAATATTCATCAAAATAATGATAACAGAGATGAATTATGGGGGACAAGTTTTGGTTGAGGTGGAAGAGTGAGGTTGGGTTGGGCTTTTGTTTTTATTTTATGCACCTCTGTATTTAGTTTTTTTTGCAAAGAATGTATATTATGAATTTATGATAAGTTTAAAAATAACGTAAAAGGGATCTGCAGAAAATCTTTTAAAGAAAAAAGTCCCATGTATTTATTTGTATAATTATATATGACATATTTTTATTATATGACTTTCCTTAATAATAAAAAAAGCATGTTTATTGAAAAAAATCAAATATAATAGAGAATAAAGAAAAGTAAAACCACCCACAATCTTACCATACAGCATGACCACCGTTAACATATTAGGGCATATATTTTTATTCATTTTCTATTTATAATTATAATAATTATACTTTCAAAATTAGTATCATATATGACATATATTTTATATATATGTAAAAGATATGTATATGTCTATATATAAGATATATAAAGATATGTACATATACATATATACACAGAAATATATATATATATACATATATTTGTAACCTGCTTTTTCTCTTAAAATATATCTTGGGTGTCTTCCCATGTCATAGACTTATATAACATGGTTTTTAAATGGCTGTGCCATAGCTAATATATAAAAGTCTTGATGCTTGTTTAACTAATTCCTATTAGTGGACATTTGTGTTGTTTACTTTCTCTCTCCTTTTTTTGTTATTAAAAATAACTCTGTGATAAGTATTTTTGCACACCCACCTTTTTTCATATCTTTATTTCCTTTAAGTAGAATTATTCGAATCAATGGCTATGGCCATTCTAAATACCAAAAGCCCTTTTAGAAAATGGAATTAGTGCTCCCCACCCCAGCCTAGTTCTAGTAAATCTGAGTGCTGACTGGCTGAATTTACTTAAAAAGGAACACAACCCAAATGGTTTATAACCGCTTTCAGGGTCAGGGTTTTTTTTATTCTGTGAGTGGGCACTCCAGGTCAGTGAGGGAGGGGCCCAGGCACACCTCGGAGGGCAAATTCGAGATAATACTAAGACACATTTCTGATGATTGACTGAGTGTCCAGGGCTCTCCTATGATGGCTTGCGTTTGTCTAGTGATCTGGACCCATCGGTGGGAGGTTCTGAAGAGTTGAGGCCACTGGTCCTGTTTTAGAGATGAGGAGACAAGTCCTGAGAGATGCGGGGATGGGCCCAGGTGCAGTTAGCCTCCGACGGGTGGAAGAGGCAGGTTAGCAGAGGCATCTGGAGACAGATCAGCTCTGGCCTGGGGTGGAGGGTAGGAAGGTGTAGCCCAGAGCCTCCACCCGGTCCAGACCCACATGGAGCCCTCACCTGGATGTGCATCCCAGCAAGTCCCCAAATTTCAGAACGTGTTCCTTGTCCTTAATTCTTTAAGCTCTGTTGAGGGCAGGGCCATGTTGGTTTGACCCTATGAGATGGTCTGGAAGCAAGTATTTATTGGCTCTGTATGTGGTGCTAATGGTGATGGTGATGACGATGGTTTGAAGGTGATGAAGATGATGTTGGTGATGATGATGGTGTTAATGATTTCCACTTACCAAGGGCCTGCACAGTGCTAAGGGTTCTGAGTACTCATTATCTTGTTTTTTTTTAACTCGAGTATGCCACCATCACTGATATGGAGGATGATTTGAGGTGGCTTACCGATGAACATCTTTATCTCAATAGCTATGTGCTTGTTTTAATTTATATTAATTTAATATTCTAGAAAACAAATAATTAGCACACCAAACCCATGATTTATGAGAGTGATGTAAAATGTTATTTTTAGATTATTTAAACTGCCGAGTTGATTTAAGGGAAAAATATGAATAGTTAGCACTTGGATAAGGTAAATATCAGGAAGGTGGAATTTAATGTATTTATTATTATTATTATTATTATTTTGGCCACACCATGAGGCAGGCGGGATCTTAGTTCCCCAACTAGGGATCGAACCTGTGCCCCCTGCAGTGGAAGCATGGAGTCTTAACCACTGGACCACCAGGGAAGTCCCAAGAAGGTGGAATTTAAATAGTTGACATTTGGGACCATTAGAGACAGAGACCATTATTATCCCTATTTTTCAGAGGAGAGAGTGGAAGCTGAGAGTTTCATTAGCCTGAGATCACGATACACAAGTGGTGGAGCTCGGACTTGAACTCAGATGCCTAATTTACAAAACGTTCTATTTAAATATAGGACACACCCAGAATAGTGCAGAGATACACGCATAGCTTCAGCGACTTCACAAACTGAACACACCCATGTCACCAGCACCCAGATCAAGAAACACAACCTGACCAGCACCCAGAAGGCCCCCTCCTGTGCTTCCGTTTTCACCCACCCCTCCCCACCCAGGTATCCACCATCCTGACTTCTGTCATCATAGATTGGTTTTGTCTGTTCTTGAACTTTATCTAAATGGTATCACACAGTTTGTACTTTTCTGTGTCTGGCTTTTTTCACTCAACGTTATGCTTGGGAGATCCATCCATGTTACCATGTACAGCAGGAGTTTGTTCTTTGTTGCCGTATAGGGTTCCATTGTGTGATGGTAACACAATCTATTCATCCATTCTACCGTGAAAAAAAGTACAAAGTCCACTTTTTTTTACCCTGAAGCTCTGCTGCCACCCACAGATACCTGCACATAAAAGAGTAGACAGGACTTTCTCTAAAGAGCTAGAGACCAAGGAGGGGTGTGAAACACACAAACCCACAATTACAGAGGCAGGTGCTTTCCTAATCGCAGAGCAGCCTTGAGGTGGCCTGGGTGGTCAGTGGTTTGGACAGTCTTACCGCTTCTCCTGCAGCATTGCACTTTATAAAGCACTTTTTCCTGCAGCATCTCACAGCCCCATTGGGTGGCCGGGGGCTTGTCCCCATGCTCTAAATGAGGAAACCAGTGCTAAGGGAAG
>NW_028122388.1:0-77000 GCF_965194805.1 Balaenoptera borealis | reverse complement strand
CCACAATCAAACCTAAGTCATCTTGCCAGGCCACAGGATGCCACCACCAAACCTCAGTCCTGTTGCCAGGCCACAGGGTTCCACCATCAAGGCTCAGTCTTGTTCCCAAGCCTGAGGGTTCCACAATCAAACCTCTTTCATTTTGCCAGGCCACAGGGTTCAACCATCAAACCTCAGTCATGTTCCCAGGAAACAGGGTTCCAGAATCAAACCAATGTCAAGTTCCCAAACACATGGTTCCAGAATCAAGCCTCAGTCATGTTGCCAGGCCACAGGGTACCACCCTCAAACCTCAGTCATGTTCCCAGGCTACAGGGTTCCTCCATCAAACCTCAATCATGTTCCCAGGACACAGGGTTCCAGAATCAAACCAATGACAAGTTCCCAGGCCATGGGTTTCCAGTACCAGGCCTCAGTCATATTTCCAGGGCAGAGGGTTCCACAATCAAACCTCAGTCCTGTTGCCAGGCCACGGTTCTACCATCAAGCCTAAGTCATGTTCCCAGGCCAGAGTGTTCCACAATCAAACCTAAGTCATCTTGCCAGGCCACAGGATTCCACCAGCAAACCGCAGTCCTGTAGCCAGGCCACAGGTTTCTGCCATCAAACCTCAGTCAAGTTCCCAGGACACATGGTTCCAGATTCAAACCTAAGTCATGTTCGCAGGCCACAGGGTTCCAAAATCAAACCTCAGTCATGTTCCCAGGACAAAGGTGTCCAGAACCAAACCTCAGTCATATTCCGAGGGAACAGGGTTCCAGAAACAAAACTCAGTCATGTTGCCAGGCCACAGGTTTCCACCATCAAACCTCAGACATGTTCCCAGGTAACAGGCTTCCAGAATCAAACCGTTCTCATGTTCCCAGGCCACAGGGTTCCAGAATCCACCGATGTCATGTTCACAGGCCACAGCGTTTCAGAATCAATCCTCCGTTATGTTCCCAGGCTACAGGGTTCCAGAATAAATCCTCAGTCATGTTCCCAGTCCACAGGGTTCCATAACCAAGCCTCAGTCAGTTTCCCAGGGCACAGTATTCCACAATCTAAACAGATGTCATGTTCCCAGGCCACAGGATTCCAGAATACGCCTCAGTCATGTTCCCAGACCACAGGGATCCAGATTCAAACCTCAGTCGTGTTGCCAGGACATAAGGTACCACCATCAAACCTCAGTCATATTCCCAGACCACAAGTTTCCACAATCCAACCGATTTCATGTTCCCAGGCAACAGGGTACCAGAATCCAAACCGATGTCATGTTCCCAGGCCACAGGATTCCACAATCTAACATCAGTCATGTTCCCAGGCCAATGGTTTTCAGAATCAAACCTCAGTCATATTCCCAGGGCACTTGGTTCCAGAATCAAACCTCAGTCATGTTCGCAGGACACAGGGTTCCAGAATCAAACCTCAGTCATGTTCCCTGGACACAGGTTTCAAAAATAAAACCCCAGTCATGTTCCCAGGCCACAGGGTTCCAGAATCAAGCCTCACTCATATTGCCAGGCCACA
The DNA here is from genome assembly GCF_965194805.1 of Balaenoptera borealis. Classification (NCBI taxonomy): domain Eukaryota; kingdom Metazoa; phylum Chordata; class Mammalia; order Artiodactyla; family Balaenopteridae; genus Balaenoptera; species Balaenoptera borealis. The sequence goes on along the minus strand of NW_028122388.1, from coordinate 75,488 downwards.
GGGTTCCACAATTAAACCTCAGTCATATTCCCAGGCCAAAGGGTTCCAATATCAAACCTCAGTCCTGTTGCCAGGCCACGGTTCCACCATCAAGCCTCAGTCATGTTCCCAAACCTGAGGGTTCCACAATCAAACTTCAGCCATGTTCCCATGCCATAGGGTTCCAGAAACCAATCGATGTCATGTTTCCGGGCCACAGGGTTCCAGAATCAATCCTCAGTTATGTTCTCAGGCTACAGGCTTCCAGAATAAAACCTCAGTCATGTTCCCAGTCCACAGGGTTCCAGAACCAAGCCTCAGTCAGTTTCCCAGGGCACAGTATTCCGCAATCTAAACAGATGTCATGTTCCCAGGCCAAAGGGTTCCACCAGCAAACCTCAGTCCTGTTGCGAGGCCACAGGGTTCCACCATCAAGCCTTAGTCATGTTCCCAAGCCTGAGCGCTCCACAATCTAACCTCAGTCATGACCCCAGTGCACAGGGTTCCACCATCAAACCTCAGTCATGTTGCCAGTCCACAGGTTTCTGCGATCAAACCACATTCAAGTTCCCAGGCCACAGGGTTCCAGAATCAAGCCGCAGTCATGTTGCGAGGCCACAGGGTACCACCATCAAACCTCAGTCATGTTCCCAGGCCACAGGGTTCCTCCATCAAACCTCAATCATGTTCCCAGGACACAGGATTTCAGAATCAAACCAATGTCCAGTTCCCAGGCCATGGGTTGACAGTACCAGGCCTCAGTCATGTTTCCAGGGCCCAGGGTTCCACAATCAAACCTCAGTCATGTTGCCAGTCCACAGGTTTCTGCCATCAAACCTCAGTCAAGTTCCCAGGCCACAGGGTTCCAGAATCAAGCCTCAGTCGTGTTGCCAGGACATAGGGTACCACCATCAAACCTCAGTCATATTCCCAGACCACAGGTTTCCAGAATCCAACTGATTTCATGCTCCCAGGCAACAGGGTACCAGAATCCAAACCGATGTCATGTTCCCAGGCCACAGGATTCCACCATCAAACCGCAGTCCTGTTGCCAGGCCACAGGGTTCCAGAATCAAGCCGCAGTCATGTTGCCAGGCCACAAGGTACCACCATCAAACCTCACTCATGTTCCCAGGCCACAGGGTTCCTCCATCAAACCTCAGTCATGTTCCCAGGCCACCGAATTCCACAATCTAACATCAGTCATGTTCCCAGACCAATGGTTTCCAGAATCAAACCTCAATCAGGTTCCCAGGGCACTTGGTTCCAGAATCAAACCAATGTCAAGTTCCCAGGCCATGGGTTTCCAGCACCAGGCCACAGTCATGTTTCCAGGGCACAGGGTTCCACAATCAAACGTCAGTCATGTTGCCAGTCCACAGGTTTCTTCCATCAAACCTCAGTCAAGTTCCCAGGCCACAGGGTTCCAGAATCAAGCCTCCGTCATTTTGCCAGGCCAGAGTGTTCCACCATCAAACCTCACTCATGATCCCAGGACACATATTTCCACAATGAAACCTCAGTCATGTTCCCAGGCCAGAGTGTTCTACAGTCAAACCTAAGTCATCTTGCCAGGCCACAGGATTCCACCATCTAACCTCAGTCCTGTTGCCAGGCCACAGGCTTGCACTATCAAGCCTCAGTCATGTTCCCAAGCCTGAGGGTTCCACAATCAAACCTCTGTCATGTTGCCAGGACACAGGGTTCAACCATCAAACCTCAGTCATGTTCCCGGGCCACAGGATTCCACAATCTAACATCAGTCATGTTCGCAGACCAATGGTTTCCAGAATCAAACCTCAATCATGTTCCCAGGACACAGGGTTCCAGAATCAAACAAAAGTCCAGTTCCCTGGCCATGGGTTTCCAGTACCAGGCCGCAGTCATGTTTCCAGGGCACAGGGTTCCACAATCAAACCTCAGTCATGTTGCCAGTCCACAGGTTTCTGCCATCAAACCTCAGTCAAGTTTGCAGGCCACAGGGTTCCAGAATCAAGTCTCAGTCATTTTGCCAGGCCAGAGTGTTCCACCATCAAACCTCACTCAAGATCCCAGGCCACATATTTCCACAATGAAACCTCAGTCATTTTCACAGGCCACAGGTATCCAGAATCAAACCTCAGTCAAATACTCAGGACACATGGTTCCACATTCAAACCTCAGTCATGTTCCAAGGACACAGGTGTCCAGAATAAAACCTCAGTCATGTTCCCAGTCCACAGGGTTCCAGAATCAAACCGTTCTCATGTTCCCAGGTCACAGGGTTCCAGAATCCACCGATTTCATGTTCCCAGGCCACAGGGTTCCAAAATCAATCCTCAGTTATGTTCCCAGGCCACAGGTTTCCAGAATCAAACCGTTCTCATGTTCCCAGGCCATAGGGTTCCAGAATCCACCGATGTCATGTACCCAGGCCACAGGGTTCCAGAATAAAACCTCAGGCATGTTCCCAGTCCACAGGGTTCCAGAACCAAGCCTCAGTCAGATTCCCAGGGCACAGTATTCCACAATCTAAACAGATGTCATGTTCCCAGGCCACAGGTTTCCAGAATCACGCCTCAGTCATGTTCCCAGGCCACAGGGATCCAGAATCAAACCTCAGTCATGTTGCCAGGACATAGGGTACCACCATCAAACCTCAGTCATATTCCCAGACCACAGGTTTCCAGAATCCAACCGATTTCATGTTCCCAGGCAACAGGGTACCAGAATCCAAACCGATTTCATGTTGCCAGGCCACAGGATTCCACAATCTAACATTACTCATGTTCCCAGGCCAATGGTTTTCAGAATCAAACCTCAGTCATATTCCCAGGGCACTTGGTTCCAGAATCAAACCTCAGTCATGTTCGCAGGACACAGGGTTCCAGAATCAAACCTCAGTCATGTTCCCTGGACACAGGTTTCAAAAATAAAACCCCAGTCATGTTCCCAGGCCACAGGGTTCCAGAATCAAGCCTCACTCATATTCCCAGGCCACAGGGTTCCACAATTAAACCTCAGTCATATTCCCAGGCCAAAGGGTTCCAATATCAAACCTCAGTCCTGTTGCCAGGCCACGGTTCCACCATCAAGCCTCAGTCATGTTCCCAGGCCACAGTGTTCCACAATCAAACCTAAGTCATCTTGCCAGGCCACAGGATGCCACCACCAAACCTCAGTCCTGTTGCCAGGCCACAGGGTTCCACCATCAAGGCTCAGTCTTGTTCCCAAGCCTGAGGGTTCCACAATCAAACCTCTTTCATTTTGCCAGGCCACAGGGTTCAACCATCAAACCTCAGTCATGTTCCCAGGAAACAGGGTTCCAGAATCAAACCAATGTCAAGTTCCCAAACACATGGTTCCAGAATCAAGCCTCAGTCATGTTGCCAGGCCACAGGGTACCACCCTCAAACCTCAGTCATGTTCCCAGGCTACAGGGTTCCTCCATCAAACCTCAATCATGTTCCCAGGACACAGGGTTCCAGAATCAAACCAATGACAAGTTCCCAGGCCATGGGTTTCCAGTACCAGGCCTCAGTCATATTTCCAGGGCAGAGGGTTCCACAATCAAACCTCAGTCCTGTTGCCAGGCCACGGTTCTACCATCAAGCCTAAGTCATGTTCCCAGGCCAGAGTGTTCCACAATCAAACCTAAGTCATCTTGCCAGGCCACAGGATTCCACCAGCAAACCGCAGTCCTGTAGCCAGGCCACAGGTTTCTGCCATCAAACCTCAGTCAAGTTCCCAGGACACATGGTTCCAGATTCAAACCTAAGTCATGTTCGCAGGCCACAGGGTTCCAAAATCAAACCTCAGTCATGTTCCCAGGACAAAGGTGTCCAGAACCAAACCTCAGTCATATTCCGAGGGAACAGGGTTCCAGAAACAAAACTCAGTCATGTTGCCAGGCCACAGGTTTCCACCATCAAACCTCAGACATGTTCCCAGGTAACAGGCTTCCAGAATCAAACCGTTCTCATGTTCCCAGGCCACAGGGTTCCAGAATCCACCGATGTCATGTTCACAGGCCACAGCGTTTCAGAATCAATCCTCCGTTATGTTCCCAGGCTACAGGGTTCCAGAATAAATCCTCAGTCATGTTCCCAGTCCACAGGGTTCCATAACCAAGCCTCAGTCAGTTTCCCAGGGCACAGTATTCCACAATCTAAACAGATGTCATGTTCCCAGGCCACAGGATTCCAGAATACGCCTCAGTCATGTTCCCAGACCACAGGGATCCAGATTCAAACCTCAGTCGTGTTGCCAGGACATAGGGTACCACCATCAAACCTCAGTCATATTCCCAGGCCACAAGTTTCCACAATCCAACCGATTTCATGTTCCCAGGCAACAGGGTACCAGAATCCAAACCGATGTCATGTTCCCAGGCCACAGGATTCCACAATCTAACATCACTCATGTTCCCAGGCCAATGGTTTTCAGAATCAAACCTCAGTCATATTCCCAGGGCACTTGGTTCCAGAATCAAACCTCAGTCATGTTCGCAGGACACAGGGTTCCAGAATCAAACCTCAGTCATGTTCCCTGGACACAGGTTTCAAAAATAAAACCCCAGTCATGTTCCCAGGCCACAGGGTTCCAGAATCAAGCCTCACTCATATTGCCAGGCCACAGGGTTCCACAATTAAACCTCAGTCATATTCCCAGGCCAAAGGGTTCCAATATCAAACCTCAGTCCTGTTGCCAGGCCACGGTTCCACCATCAAGCCTCAGTCATGTTCCCAAACCTGAGGGTTCCACAATCAAACTTCAGCCATGTTCCCATGCCATAGGGTTCCAGAAACCAATCGATGTCATGTTTCCGGGCCACAGGGTTCCAGAATCAATCCTCAGTTATGTTCTCAGGCTACAGGCTTCCAGAATAAAACCTCAGTCATGTTCCCAGTCCACAGGGTTCCAGAACCAAGCCTCAGTCAGTTTCCCAGGGCACAGTATTCCGCAATCTAAACAGATGTCATGTTCCCAGGCCAAAGGGTTCCACCAGCAAACCTCAGTCCTGTTGCGAGGCCACAGGGTTCCACCATCAAGCCTTAGTCATGTTCCCAAGCCTGAGCGCTCCACAATCTAACCTCAGTCATGACCCCAGTGCACAGGGTTCCACCATCAAACCTCAGTCATGTTGCCAGTCCACAGGTTTCTGCGATCAAACCACATTCAAGTTCCCAGGCCACAGGGTTCCAGAATCAAGCCGCAGTCATGTTGCGAGGCCACAGGGTACCACCATCAAACCTCAGTCATGTTCCCAGGCCACAGGGTTCCTCCATCAAACCTCAATCATGTTCCCAGGACACAGGATTTCAGAATCAAACCAATGTCCAGTTCCCAGGCCATGGGTTGACAGTACCAGGCCTCAGTCATGTTTCCAGGGCCCAGGGTTCCACAATCAAACCTCAGTCATGTTGCCAGTCCACAGGTTTCTGCCATCAAACCTCAGTCAAGTTCCCAGGCCACAGGGTTCCAGAATCAAGCCTCAGTCGTGTTGCCAGGACATAGGGTACCACCATCAAACCTCAGTCATATTCCCAGACCACAGGTTTCCAGAATCCAACTGATTTCATGCTCCCAGGCAACAGGGTACCAGAATCCAAACCGATGTCATGTTCCCAGGCCACAGGATTCCACCATCAAACCGCAGTCCTGTTGCCAGGCCACAGGGTTCCAGAATCAAGCCGCAGTCATGTTGCCAGGCCACAAGGTACCACCATCAAACCTCACTCATGTTCCCAGGCCACAGGGTTCCTCCATCAAACCTCAGTCATGTTCCCAGGCCACCGAATTCCACAATCTAACATCAGTCATGTTCCCAGACCAATGGTTTCCAGAATCAAACCTCAATCAGGTTCCCAGGGCACTTGGTTCCAGAATCAAACCAATGTCAAGTTCCCAGGCCATGGGTTTCCAGCACCAGGCCACAGTCATGTTTCCAGGGCACAGGGTTCCACAATCAAACGTCAGTCATGTTGCCAGTCCACAGGTTTCTTCCATCAAACCTCAGTCAAGTTCCCAGGCCACAGGGTTCCAGAATCAAGCCTCCGTCATTTTGCCAGGCCAGAGTGTTCCACCATCAAACCTCACTCATGATCCCAGGACACATATTTCCACAATGAAACCTCAGTCATGTTCCCAGGCCAGAGTGTTCTACAGTCAAACCTAAGTCATCTTGCCAGGCCACAGGATTCCACCATCTAACCTCAGTCCTGTTGCCAGGCCACAGGCTTGCACTATCAAGCCTCAGTCATGTTCCCAAGCCTGAGGGTTCCACAATCAAACCTCTGTCATGTTGCCAGGACACAGGGTTCAACCATCAAACCTCAGTCATGTTCCCGGGCCACAGGATTCCACAATCTAACATCAGTCATGTTCGCAGACCAATGGTTTCCAGAATCAAACCTCAATCATGTTCCCAGGACACAGGGTTCCAGAATCAAACAAAAGTCCAGTTCCCTGGCCATGGGTTTCCAGTACCAGGCCGCAGTCATGTTTCCAGGGCACAGGGTTCCACAATCAAACCTCAGTCATGTTGCCAGTCCACAGGTTTCTGCCATCAAACCTCAGTCAAGTTTGCAGGCCACAGGGTTCCAGAATCAAGTCTCAGTCATTTTGCCAGGCCAGAGTGTTCCACCATCAAACCTCACTCAAGATCCCAGGCCACATATTTCCACAATGAAACCTCAGTCATTTTCACAGGCCACAGGTATCCAGAATCAAACCTCAGTCAAATACTCAGGACACATGGTTCCACATTCAAACCTCAGTCATGTTCCAAGGACACAGGTGTCCAGAATAAAACCTCAGTCATGTTCCCAGTCCACAGGGTTCCAGAATCAAACCGTTCTCATGTTCCCAGGTCACAGGGTTCCAGAATCCACCGATTTCATGTTCCCAGGCCACAGGGTTCCAAAATCAATCCTCAGTTATGTTCCCAGGCCACAGGTTTCCAGAATCAAACCGTTCTCATGTTCCCAGGCCATAGGGTTCCAGAATCCACCGATGTCATGTACCCAGGCCACAGGGTTCCAGAATAAAACCTCAGGCATGTTCCCAGTCCACAGGGTTCCAGAACCAAGCCTCAGTCAGATTCCCAGGGCACAGTATTCCACAATCTAAACAGATGTCATGTTCCCAGGCCACAGGTTTCCAGAATCACGCCTCAGTCATGTTCCCAGGCCACAGGGATCCAGAATCAAACCTCAGTCATGTTGCCAGGACATAGGGTACCACCATCAAACCTCAGTCATATTCCCAGACCACAGGTTTCCAGAATCCAACCGATTTCATGTTCCCAGGCAACAGGGTACCAGAATCCAAACCGATTTCATGTTGCCAGGCCACAGGATTCCACAATCTAACATTACTCATGTTCCCAGGCCAATGGTTTTCAGAATCAAACCTCAGTCATATTCCCAGGGCACTTGGTTCCAGAATCAAACCTCAGTCATGTTCGCAGGACACAGGGTTCCAGAATCAAACCTCAGTCATGTTCCCTGGACACAGGTTTCAAAAATAAAACCCCAGTCATGTTCCCAGGCCACAGGGTTCCAGAATCAAGCCTCACTCATATTCCCAGGCCACAGGGTTCCACAATTAAACCTCAGTCATATTCCCAGGCCAAAGGGTTCCAATATCAAACCTCAGTCCTGTTGCCAGGCCACGGTTCCACCATCAAGCCTCAGTCATGTTCCCAGGCCACAGTGTTCCACAATCAAACCTAAGTCATCTTGCCAGGCCACAGGATGCCACCACCAAACCTCAGTCCTGTTGCCAGGCCACAGGGTTCCACCATCAAGGCTCAGTCTTGTTCCCAAGCCTGAGGGTTCCACAATCAAACCTCTTTCATTTTGCCAGGCCACAGGGTTCAACCATCAAACCTCAGTCATGTTCCCAGGAAACAGGGTTCCAGAATCAAACCAATGTCAAGTTCCCAAACACATGGTTCCAGAATCAAGCCTCAGTCATGTTGCCAGGCCACAGGGTACCACCCTCAAACCTCAGTCATGTTCCCAGGCTACAGGGTTCCTCCATCAAACCTCAATCATGTTCCCAGGACACAGGGTTCCAGAATCAAACCAATGACAAGTTCCCAGGCCATGGGTTTCCAGTACCAGGCCTCAGTCATATTTCCAGGGCAGAGGGTTCCACAATCAAACCTCAGTCCTGTTGCCAGGCCACGGTTCTACCATCAAGCCTAAGTCATGTTCCCAGGCCAGAGTGTTCCACAATCAAACCTAAGTCATCTTGCCAGGCCACAGGATTCCACCAGCAAACCGCAGTCCTGTAGCCAGGCCACAGGTTTCTGCCATCAAACCTCAGTCAAGTTCCCAGGACACATGGTTCCAGATTCAAACCTAAGTCATGTTCGCAGGCCACAGGGTTCCAAAATCAAACCTCAGTCATGTTCCCAGGACAAAGGTGTCCAGAACCAAACCTCAGTCATATTCCGAGGGAACAGGGTTCCAGAAACAAAACTCAGTCATGTTGCCAGGCCACAGGTTTCCACCATCAAACCTCAGACATGTTCCCAGGTAACAGGCTTCCAGAATCAAACCGTTCTCATGTTCCCAGGCCACAGGGTTCCAGAATCCACCGATGTCATGTTCACAGGCCACAGCGTTTCAGAATCAATCCTCCGTTATGTTCCCAGGCTACAGGGTTCCAGAATAAATCCTCAGTCATGTTCCCAGTCCACAGGGTTCCATAACCAAGCCTCAGTCAGTTTCCCAGGGCACAGTATTCCACAATCTAAACAGATGTCATGTTCCCAGGCCACAGGATTCCAGAATACGCCTCAGTCATGTTCCCAGACCACAGGGATCCAGATTCAAACCTCAGTCGTGTTGCCAGGACATAAGGTACCACCATCAAACCTCAGTCATATTCCCAGACCACAAGTTTCCACAATCCAACCGATTTCATGTTCCCAGGCAACAGGGTACCAGAATCCAAACCGATGTCATGTTCCCAGGCCACAGGATTCCACAATCTAACATCACTCATGTTCCCAGGCCAATGGTTTTCAGAATCAAACCTCAGTCATATTCCCAGGGCACTTGGTTCCAGAATCAAACCTCAGTCATGTTCCTACGACACAGGGTTCCAGAATAAAACCTCAGTCATATTCCCACGCCACAGGTTTCCAGAATCAAACCTATTTCATGTTCCCAGGCAACAGAGTACCAGATTCCAAACTGATGTCATTTTCCCAGGCCACAGGCTTCCACCATCAAACCTCAGTCATGTTGCCAGTCCACAGTTTTCTGCGATCAAACCACATTCAAGTTCCCAGGCCACAGGGTTCCAGAATCAAGCCTCAGTCATATTGCGAGGCCACAGGGTACCACCATCAAACCTCAGTCATGTTCCCAGGCCACAGGGTTCCACCATCAAACCTCAGTCATGTTGCCAGTCCACAGGTTTCTGCCATCAAACCTCAGTCACGTTCCCAGGCCACAGATTTCCAGAATCAAACCTCAGTCATATTCCCAGGGCACATGTTTCCAGAATCAAACCTCAGTCATGTTCGCAGGCCACAGGGTTCCAATATCAAACCTCAGTCATGTTGCCAGGACAAAGGTTTCCAGAATGAAGCCTCACTCATATTCCCAGGCCACAGGTTTCCACAATTTAACCTCAGTCATATTCCCAGGCCAAAGTGTTCCACAATCAAACCTCAGTCCTGTTGCCAGGCCACGGTTCCACCATCAAGCCTCAGTCATGGTCCCAGGCCAGAGTGTTCCACAATCAAACCTAAGTCATCTTGCCAGGCCACAGGATTCCACCGTCAAACCGCAGTCCTGTTGCCAGGCCACAGGTTTCCACAATCAAGCCGCAGTCATGTTCCCAGGCCACAGGGTTCCTCCATCAAACCTCAGTCATGTTCCCAGGCCACCGAATTCCACAATCTAACATCAGTCATGTTCCCAGACCAATGGTTTCCAGAATCAAACCTCAATCATGTTCCCAGGGCACTTGGTTCCAGAATCAAACCAATGTCAAGTTCCCAGGCCATGGGTTTCCAGCACCAGGCCACAGTCATGTTTCCAGGGCACAGGGTTCCACAATCAAATGTCAGTCATGTTGCCAGTCCACAGGTTTCTTCCATCAAACCTCAGTCAAGTTCCCAGGCCACAGGGTTCCGGAATCAAGCCTCAGTCATTTTGCCAGGCCAGAGTGTTCCACCATCAAACCTCACTCATGATCCCAGGACACATATTTCCACAATGAAACCTCAGTCATGTTCCCAGGCCAGAGTGTTCCACAATCAAACCTAAGTCATCTTGCCAGGCCACAGGATTCCACCATCAAACCTCAGTCCTGTTGCCAGGCCACAGGCTTCCACTATCAAGCCTAAGTCATGTTCCCATGCCTGAGGGTTCCACAATCAAACCTCAACCATGTTCCCATGCCACAGGGTTCCAGAATCCAACCGATGTCATGTTCCCAGGCCACAGGGTTCCAGAATCAAATCTCAGTTATGTTCCCAGTCTACAGGCTTCCAGCATAAAACCTCACTCATGTTCCCAGTCCACAGGGTTCCAGAACCAAGCCTCAGTCAGGTTCCCAGGGCACAGTATTCCACAATCTAAACAGATGTCATGTTCCCAGGTCACAGTTTTCCAGAATCACGCCTCAGTCATGTTCCCAGGCCACAGGGATCCAGAATCAAACCTCAGTCACGTTGCCAGGCCATAGGGTACAACCATCAAACCTCAGTCATATTCCCAGGCCACAGGTTTCCAGAATCAAACCGATTTCATGTTCCCATGCAACAGAGTACCAGATTCCAAACTGATGTCATGTTCCCAGGCCACAGGGTTCCACCAGCAAACCTCAGTCCTGTTGCCAGGCCACAGGGTTCAACCATCAAACCTCAGTCATGTTCCCAGGAAACAGGGTTCCAGAATCAAACCAATGTCATGTTCCCAGTGCACAGGCTTCCACCATCAAACCTCAGTCATGTTGCCAGTCCACAGGTTTCTGCGATCAAACCACATTCAAGTTCCCAGGCCACAGGGTTCCAGAATCAAGCCTCAGTCATGTTGCCAGGCCACAGAGTTTCACCATCAAACATCAGTCATGTTCCCAGGCCATAGGGTTCCTCCATCAAACCTCAATTATATTCCCAGGACACAGGATTCCAGAATCAAACCAATGTCAAGTTCCCAGGCCATGAGTTTCCAGTACCAGGCCTCAGTCATGTTTCCAGGGCACAGGGTTCCACAATCAAACCTCATTCATGTTACCAGTCCAAAGTTTCTGCCATCAAACCTCAGTCAAGTTCCCAGGCCACAGATTTCCAGAATCAAACCTCAGTCATATTCCCAGGACACATGGTTCCAAAATCAATCCTCAGTCATGTTCCCAGGACAAAGGTGTCCAGAATTAAACCTCAGTCATGTTGCCCGGCCACAGGGTTCAACCATCAAACCTCAGTCATATTCCCAGGAAACAGGGTTCCAGAATCAAACCAATGTCATGTTCCCAGGCCACTGGGTTCCAGTATCAGGCCTCAGTCATGTTCCCAGTGCACAGGGTTCCACCATCAAACCTCAGTCATGTTGCCAGTCCACAGGTTTCAGCGATCAAACCACATTCAAGTTCCCAGGCCACAGGGTTCCAGAATCAAGCCTCAGTCATGTTGCCAGGCCACAGGGTACCACCATCAAACCTCAGTCATGTTCCCAGGCCACAGGGTTCCTCCATCAAACCTCACTCATGATCCCAGGCCACATATTTCCACAATGAAACCTCAGTCATTTTCCCATGCCACAGGTATCCAGAATCAAACCTCACTCATATTCCCAGGACACATGGTTCCAGAATCAAACCTCAGTCATGTTCCTAGGCCACAGGGTTCCACATTCAAACCTCAGGCATGTTGCCAGTCCACAGGTTTCTGCGATCAAACCACATTCAAGTTCCCAGGCCACAGGGTTCCAGAATCAAACCTCAGTCATGTTCCCAGGCCACAGGGTTCCACCAGCAAACCTCAGTCCTGTTCCGAGGCCACAGGGTTCCATCATCAAGCCTCAGTCATGTTCCCAGGAAACAGGGTTCCAGATTCAAACGAATGTCATATGCCCAGTGCACAGGGTTCCACCATCAAACCTCAGTCATGTTGCCAGTCCACAGGTTTCTGCGATCAAACCACATTCAAGTTCCCAGGCCACAGGGTTCCAGAATCAAGCCACAGTCATGTTGCCAGGCCAAAGGGTACCACCATTAAACCTCAGTCATGTTCCCAGGCCACAGGGTTCCTCCATCAAACCTCAATCATGTTCCCAGGACACAGGATTGCAGAATCAAACCAATGTCAAGTTCCCAGGCCATGGGTTTCCAGTACCAGGCCTCAGTCATGTTTCCAGGGCACAGGGTTCCACAATCAAACCTCAGTCATGTTTCCAGTCCACAGGTTTCTGCCATCAAACCTCAGTACAAGTTCCCAGGCCACAGATTTCCAGAGTCAAACCTCAGTCATATTCCCAGGGCACTTGGTTCCAGAATCAAACCAATGTCAAGTTCCTAGGCCATGGGTTTCCAGCACCAGGCCACAGTCATATTTCCAGGGCACAGGGTTCCACAATCAAACGTCAGTCATGTTGCCAGTCCACAGGTTTCTTCCATCAAACCTCAGTCAAGTTCCCAGGCCACAGGGTTCCAGAATCAAGCCTCAGTCATTTTGCCAGGCCAGAGTGTTCCACCATCAAACCTCACTCATGATCCCAGGACACATATTTCCACAATGAAACCTCAGTCATGTTCCCAGGCCAGAGTGTTCCACAATCAAACCTAAGTCATCTTGCCAGGCCACAGGATTCCACCATCAAACCTCAGTCCTGTTGCCAGGCCACAGGCTTCCTCTATCAAGCCTCAGTCATGTTCCCAAGCCTGAGGGTTCCACAATCAAACCTCAGCCATGTTCCTATGCCACAGGATTCCAGAATCCAACCGATGTCATGTTCCCAGGCCACAGGGTTCCAGAATCAATCCTCAGTTATGTTCCCAGGCTACAGGCTTCCAGCATAAAACCTCACTCATGTTCCCAGGCCACAGGGTTCCAGAACCAAGCCTCAGTCAGGTTCCCAGTGTACAGTATTCCACAATCTAAACAGATGGCATGTTCCCAGTTCACAGGTTTCCAGAATCACGCCTCAGTCATGTTCCCAGGCCACAGGGATCCAGAATCAAACCTCAGTCACGTTGCCAGGCCATAGGGTACAACCATCAAACCTCAGTCATATTCCCAGGCCACAGGTTTCCAGAATCAAAACGATTTCATGTTCCCAGGCAACAGAGTACCAGATTCCAAACTGATGTCATGTTCCCAGGCCACAGGGTTCCACCAGCAAACCTCAGTCCTGTTGCCAGGCCACAGGCTTCCACCATCAAGCCTCAGTCATGTTGCCAGTCCACAGGTTTCAGCGATCAAACCACATTCAAGTTCCCAGGCCACAGGGTTCCAGAATCAAGCCTGAATCATGTTGCCAGGCCACAGGGTACCACCATTAAACCTCAGTCATGTTCCCAGGCCACAGGGTTCCTCCATCAAACCTCACTCATGATCCCAGGCCACATATTTCCACAATGAAACCTCAGTCATTTTCCCATGCCACAGGTATCCAGAATCAAACCTCACTCATATTCCCAGGATACATGGTTCCAGAATCAAACCTCAGTCATGTTCCGAGGCCACAGGGTTCCACATTCAAACCTCAGGCATGTTGCCAGTCCACAGGTTTCTGCGATCAAACCAAATTCAAGTTCCCAGGCCACAGGGTTCCAGAATCAAGCCTCAGTCATGTTCCCAGGCCACAGGGTTCCACCAGCAAACCTCAGTCCTGTTCCGAGGCCACAGGGTTCCATCATCAAGCCTCAGTCATGTTCCCAAGACTGAGCGTTCCACAATCAATCCTCAGGCATGTTGCCAGGCCAAAGGGTTCAACAATTAAACCTCAGTCATGTTCCCAGGAAAGAGGGTTCCTGAATCAAACCAATGTCATGTGCCCAGTGCACAGGGTTCCACCATCAAACCTCAGTCATGTTGCCAGTCCACAGGTTTCTGCGATCAAACCACATTCAAGTTCACAGGCCACAGGGTTCCAGAATCAAGCCTCAGTCATGTTGCCAGGCCACAGGGTACCACCATCAAACCTCAGTCATGTTCCCAGGCAACAGGGTTCCTCCATCAAACCTCAATCATGTTCCCAGGACACAGGATTCCAGAATCAAACCAATGTCAAGTTCCCAGGCCATGGGTTGACAGTACCAGGCCTCAGTCATGTTTCCAGGGCCCAGGGTTCCACAATCAAACCTCAGTCATGTTGCCAGTCCACAGGTTTCTGCCATCAAACCTCAGTCAAGTTCCCAGGCCACAGGGTTCCAGAATCAAGCCTCAGTCGTGTTGCCAGGACATAGGGTACCACCATCAAACCTCAGTCATATTCCCAGACCACAGGTTTCCAGAATCCAACCGATTTCATGTTCCCAGGCAACAGGGTACCAGAATCCAAACCGATGTCATGTTCCCAGGCCACAGGATTCCACAATCTAACATCAGTCATGTTCCCAGGCCAATGGTTTTCAGAATCAAACCTCAGTCATATTCCCAGGGCACTTGGTTCCAGAATCAAACCTCAGTCATGTTCCCAGGACACAGTGATCTAGAATCAAACCTCAGTCATGTTCCCTGGACACAGGGTTCCAAAATCAAGCCTCACTCATATTCCCAGGCCAGAGGGTTCCACAATTAAACCTCAGTCATATTCCCAGACCAAAGGGTTCCACAATCAAACCTCAGTCCTGTTGCCAGGCCACGGTTCCACCGTCAAGCCTCAGTCATGTTCCCAGGCCATAGTGTTCCAGAATCAAACCTAAGTCTTCTTGCCAGGCCACAGGATTCCACCATCAAACCGCAGTCCTGTTGCCAGGCCACAGGGTTCCAGAATCAAGCCGCAGTCATGTTGCCAGGCCACAAGGTACCACTATCAAACCTCACTCATGTTCCCAGGCCACAGGGTTCCTCCATCAAACCTCAGTCATGTTCCCAGGCCACCGAATTCCACAATCTAACATCAGTCATGTTCCCAGACCAATGGTTTCCAGAATCAAACCTCAATCAGGTTCCCAGGGCACTTGGTTCCAGAATCAAACCAATGTCAAGTTCCCAGGCCATGGGTTTCCAGCACCAGGCCACAGTCATGTTTCCAGGGCACAGGGTTCCACAATCAAACGTCAGTCATGTTGCCAGTCCACAGGTTTCTTCCATCAAACCTCAGTCAAGTTCCCAGGCCACAGGGTTCCAGAATCAAGCCTCCGTCATTTTGCCAGGCCAGAGTGTTCCACCATCAAACCTCACTCATGATCCCAGGACACATATTTCCACAATGAAACCTCAGTCATGTTCCCAGGCCAGAGTGTTCTACAGTCAAACCTAAGTCATCTTGCCAGGCCACAGGATTCCACCATCTAACCTCAGTCCTGTTGCCAGGCCACAGGCTTGCACTATCAAGCCTCAGTCATGTTCCCAAGCCTGAGGGTTCCACAATCAAACCTCTGTCATGTTGCCAGGACACAGGGTTCAACCATCAAACCTCAGTCATGTTCCCGGGCCACAGGATTCCACAATCTAACATCAGTCATGTTCGCAGACCAATGGTTTCCAGAATCAAACCTCAATCATGTTCCCAGGACACAGGGTTCCAGAATCAAACAAAAGTCCAGTTCCCTGGCCATGGGTTTCCAGTACCAGGCCGCAGTCATGTTTCCAGGGCACAGGGTTCCACAATCAAACCTCAGTCATGTTCCCAGTCCACAGGGTTCCAGAATCAAACCGTTCTCATGTTCCCAGGTCACAGGGTTCCAGAATCCACCGATTTCATGTTCCCAGGCCACAGGGTTCCAAAATCAATCCTCAGTTATGTTCCCAGGCCACAGGTTTCCAGAATCAAACCGTTCTCATGTTCCCAGGCCATAGGGTTCCAGAATCCACCGATGTCATGTACCCAGGCCACAGGGTTCCAGAATAAAACCTCAGGCATGTTCCCAGTCCACAGGGTTCCAGAACCAAGCCTCAGTCAGATTCCCAGGGCACAGTATTCCACAATCTAAACAGATGTCATGTTCCCAGGCCACAGGTTTCCAGAATCACGCCTCAGTCATGTTCCCAGGCCACAGGGATCCAGAATCAAACCTCAGTCATGTTGCCAGGACATAGGGTACCACCATCAAACCTCAGTCATATTCCCAGACCACAGGTTTCCAGAATCCAACCGATTTCATGTTCCCAGGCAACAGGGTACCAGAATCCAAACCGATTTCATGTTGCCAGGCCACAGGATTCCACAATCTAACATTACTCATGTTCCCAGGCCAATGGTTTTCAGAATCAAACCTCAGTCATATTCCCAGGGCACTTGGTTCCAGAATCAAACCTCAGTCATGTTCGCAGGACACAGGGTTCCAGAATCAAACCTCAGTCATGTTCCCTGGACACAGGTTTCAAAAATAAAACCCCAGTCATGTTCCCAGGCCACAGGGTTCCAGAATCAAGCCTCACTCATATTCCCAGGCCACAGGGTTCCACAATTAAACCTCAGTCATATTCCCAGGCCAAAGGGTTCCAATATCAAACCTCAGTCCTGTTGCCAGGCCACGGTTCCACCATCAAGCCTCAGTCATGTTCCCAGGCCACAGTGTTCCACAATCAAACCTAAGTCATCTTGCCAGGCCACAGGATGCCACCACCAAACCTCAGTCCTGTTGCCAGGCCACAGGGTTCCACCATCAAGGCTCAGTCTTGTTCCCAAGCCTGAGGGTTCCACAATCAAACCTCTTTCATTTTGCCAGGCCACAGGGTTCAACCATCAAACCTCAGTCATGTTCCCAGGAAACAGGGTTCCAGAATCAAACCAATGTCAAGTTCCCAAACACATGGTTCCAGAATCAAGCCTCAGTCATGTTGCCAGGCCACAGGGTACCACCCTCAAACCTCAGTCATGTTCCCAGGCTACAGGGTTCCTCCATCAAACCTCAATCATGTTCCCAGGACACAGGGTTCCAGAATCAAACCAATGACAAGTTCCCAGGCCATGGGTTTCCAGTACCAGGCCTCAGTCATATTTCCAGGGCAGAGGGTTCCACAATCAAACCTCAGTCCTGTTGCCAGGCCACGGTTCTACCATCAAGCCTAAGTCATGTTCCCAGGCCAGAGTGTTCCACAATCAAACCTAAGTCATCTTGCCAGGCCACAGGATTCCACCAGCAAACCGCAGTCCTGTAGCCAGGCCACAGGTTTCTGCCATCAAACCTCAGTCAAGTTCCCAGGACACATGGTTCCAGATTCAAACCTAAGTCATGTTCGCAGGCCACAGGGTTCCAAAATCAAACCTCAGTCATGTTCCCAGGACAAAGGTGTCCAGAACCAAACCTCAGTCATATTCCGAGGGAACAGGGTTCCAGAAACAAAACTCAGTCATGTTGCCAGGCCACAGGTTTCCACCATCAAACCTCAGACATGTTCCCAGGTAACAGGCTTCCAGAATCAAACCGTTCTCATGTTCCCAGGCCACAGGGTTCCAGAATCCACCGATGTCATGTTCACAGGCCACAGCGTTTCAGAATCAATCCTCCGTTATGTTCCCAGGCTACAGGGTTCCAGAATAAATCCTCAGTCATGTTCCCAGTCCACAGGGTTCCATAACCAAGCCTCAGTCAGTTTCCCAGGGCACAGTATTCCACAATCTAAACAGATGTCATGTTCCCAGGCCACAGGATTCCAGAATACGCCTCAGTCATGTTCCCAGACCACAGGGATCCAGATTCAAACCTCAGTCGTGTTGCCAGGACATAAGGTACCACCATCAAACCTCAGTCATATTCCCAGACCACAAGTTTCCACAATCCAACCGATTTCATGTTCCCAGGCAACAGGGTACCAGAATCCAAACCGATGTCATGTTCCCAGGCCACAGGATTCCACAATCTAACATCACTCATGTTCCCAGGCCAATGGTTTTCAGAATCAAACCTCAGTCATATTCCCAGGGCACTTGGTTCCAGAATCAAACCTCAGTCATGTTCCTACGACACAGGGTTCCAGAATAAAACCTCAGTCATATTCCCACGCCACAGGTTTCCAGAATCAAACCTATTTCATGTTCCCAGGCAACAGAGTACCAGATTCCAAACTGATGTCATTTTCCCAGGCCACAGGCTTCCACCATCAAACCTCAGTCATGTTGCCAGTCCACAGTTTTCTGCGATCAAACCACATTCAAGTTCCCAGGCCACAGGGTTCCAGAATCAAGCCTCAGTCATATTGCGAGGCCACAGGGTACCACCATCAAACCTCAGTCATGTTCCCAGGCCACAGGGTTCCACCATCAAACCTCAGTCATGTTGCCAGTCCACAGGTTTCTGCCATCAAACCTCAGTCACGTTCCCAGGCCACAGATTTCCAGAATCAAACCTCAGTCATATTCCCAGGGCACATGTTTCCAGAATCAAACCTCAGTCATGTTCGCAGGCCACAGGGTTCCAATATCAAACCTCAGTCATGTTGCCAGGACAAAGGTTTCCAGAATGAAGCCTCACTCATATTCCCAGGCCACAGGTTTCCACAATTTAACCTCAGTCATATTCCCAGGCCAAAGTGTTCCACAATCAAACCTCAGTCCTGTTGCCAGGCCACGGTTCCACCATCAAGCCTCAGTCATGGTCCCAGGCCAGAGTGTTCCACAATCAAACCTAAGTCATCTTGCCAGGCCACAGGATTCCACCGTCAAACCGCAGTCCTGTTGCCAGGCCACAGGTTTCCACAATCAAGCCGCAGTCATGTTCCCAGGCCACAGGGTTCCTCCATCAAACCTCAGTCATGTTCCCAGGCCACCGAATTCCACAATCTAACATCAGTCATGTTCCCAGACCAATGGTTTCCAGAATCAAACCTCAATCATGTTCCCAGGGCACTTGGTTCCAGAATCAAACCAATGTCAAGTTCCCAGGCCATGGGTTTCCAGCACCAGGCCACAGTCATGTTTCCAGGGCACAGGGTTCCACAATCAAATGTCAGTCATGTTGCCAGTCCACAGGTTTCTTCCATCAAACCTCAGTCAAGTTCCCAGGCCACAGGGTTCCGGAATCAAGCCTCAGTCATTTTGCCAGGCCAGAGTGTTCCACCATCAAACCTCACTCATGATCCCAGGACACATATTTCCACAATGAAACCTCAGTCATGTTCCCAGGCCAGAGTGTTCCACAATCAAACCTAAGTCATCTTGCCAGGCCACAGGATTCCACCATCAAACCTCAGTCCTGTTGCCAGGCCACAGGCTTCCACTATCAAGCCTAAGTCATGTTCCCATGCCTGAGGGTTCCACAATCAAACCTCAACCATGTTCCCATGCCACAGGGTTCCAGAATCCAACCGATGTCATGTTCCCAGGCCACAGGGTTCCAGAATCAAATCTCAGTTATGTTCCCAGTCTACAGGCTTCCAGCATAAAACCTCACTCATGTTCCCAGTCCACAGGGTTCCAGAACCAAGCCTCAGTCAGGTTCCCAGGGCACAGTATTCCACAATCTAAACAGATGTCATGTTCCCAGGTCACAGTTTTCCAGAATCACGCCTCAGTCATGTTCCCAGGCCACAGGGATCCAGAATCAAACCTCAGTCACGTTGCCAGGCCATAGGGTACAACCATCAAACCTCAGTCATATTCCCAGGCCACAGGTTTCCAGAATCAAACCGATTTCATGTTCCCATGCAACAGAGTACCAGATTCCAAACTGATGTCATGTTCCCAGGCCACAGGGTTCCACCAGCAAACCTCAGTCCTGTTGCCAGGCCACAGGGTTCAACCATCAAACCTCAGTCATGTTCCCAGGAAACAGGGTTCCAGAATCAAACCAATGTCATGTTCCCAGTGCACAGGCTTCCACCATCAAACCTCAGTCATGTTGCCAGTCCACAGGTTTCTGCGATCAAACCACATTCAAGTTCCCAGGCCACAGGGTTCCAGAATCAAGCCTCAGTCATGTTGCCAGGCCACAGAGTTTCACCATCAAACATCAGTCATGTTCCCAGGCCATAGGGTTCCTCCATCAAACCTCAATTATATTCCCAGGACACAGGATTCCAGAATCAAACCAATGTCAAGTTCCCAGGCCATGAGTTTCCAGTACCAGGCCTCAGTCATGTTTCCAGGGCACAGGGTTCCACAATCAAACCTCATTCATGTTACCAGTCCAAAGTTTCTGCCATCAAACCTCAGTCAAGTTCCCAGGCCACAGATTTCCAGAATCAAACCTCAGTCATATTCCCAGGACACATGGTTCCAAAATCAATCCTCAGTCATGTTCCCAGGACAAAGGTGTCCAGAATTAAACCTCAGTCATGTTGCCCGGCCACAGGGTTCAACCATCAAACCTCAGTCATATTCCCAGGAAACAGGGTTCCAGAATCAAACCAATGTCATGTTCCCAGGCCACTGGGTTCCAGTATCAGGCCTCAGTCATGTTCCCAGTGCACAGGGTTCCACCATCAAACCTCAGTCATGTTGCCAGTCCACAGGTTTCAGCGATCAAACCACATTCAAGTTCCCAGGCCACAGGGTTCCAGAATCAAGCCTCAGTCATGTTGCCAGGCCACAGGGTACCACCATCAAACCTCAGTCATGTTCCCAGGCCACAGGGTTCCTCCATCAAACCTCACTCATGATCCCAGGCCACATATTTCCACAATGAAACCTCAGTCATTTTCCCATGCCACAGGTATCCAGAATCAAACCTCACTCATATTCCCAGGACACATGGTTCCAGAATCAAACCTCAGTCATGTTCCTAGGCCACAGGGTTCCACATTCAAACCTCAGGCATGTTGCCAGTCCACAGGTTTCTGCGATCAAACCACATTCAAGTTCCCAGGCCACAGGGTTCCAGAATCAAACCTCAGTCATGTTCCCAGGCCACAGGGTTCCACCAGCAAACCTCAGTCCTGTTCCGAGGCCACAGGGTTCCATCATCAAGCCTCAGTCATGTTCCCAGGAAACAGGGTTCCAGATTCAAACGAATGTCATATGCCCAGTGCACAGGGTTCCACCATCAAACCTCAGTCATGTTGCCAGTCCACAGGTTTCTGCGATCAAACCACATTCAAGTTCCCAGGCCACAGGGTTCCAGAATCAAGCCACAGTCATGTTGCCAGGCCAAAGGGTACCACCATTAAACCTCAGTCATGTTCCCAGGCCACAGGGTTCCTCCATCAAACCTCAATCATGTTCCCAGGACACAGGATTGCAGAATCAAACCAATGTCAAGTTCCCAGGCCATGGGTTTCCAGTACCAGGCCTCAGTCATGTTTCCAGGGCACAGGGTTCCACAATCAAACCTCAGTCATGTTTCCAGTCCACAGGTTTCTGCCATCAAACCTCAGTACAAGTTCCCAGGCCACAGATTTCCAGAGTCAAACCTCAGTCATATTCCCAGGGCACTTGGTTCCAGAATCAAACCAATGTCAAGTTCCTAGGCCATGGGTTTCCAGCACCAGGCCACAGTCATATTTCCAGGGCACAGGGTTCCACAATCAAACGTCAGTCATGTTGCCAGTCCACAGGTTTCTTCCATCAAACCTCAGTCAAGTTCCCAGGCCACAGGGTTCCAGAATCAAGCCTCAGTCATTTTGCCAGGCCAGAGTGTTCCACCATCAAACCTCACTCATGATCCCAGGACACATATTTCCACAATGAAACCTCAGTCATGTTCCCAGGCCAGAGTGTTCCACAATCAAACCTAAGTCATCTTGCCAGGCCACAGGATTCCACCATCAAACCTCAGTCCTGTTGCCAGGCCACAGGCTTCCTCTATCAAGCCTCAGTCATGTTCCCAAGCCTGAGGGTTCCACAATCAAACCTCAGCCATGTTCCTATGCCACAGGATTCCAGAATCCAACCGATGTCATGTTCCCAGGCCACAGGGTTCCAGAATCAATCCTCAGTTATGTTCCCAGGCTACAGGCTTCCAGCATAAAACCTCACTCATGTTCCCAGGCCACAGGGTTCCAGAACCAAGCCTCAGTCAGGTTCCCAGTGTACAGTATTCCACAATCTAAACAGATGGCATGTTCCCAGTTCACAGGTTTCCAGAATCACGCCTCAGTCATGTTCCCAGGCCACAGGGATCCAGAATCAAACCTCAGTCACGTTGCCAGGCCATAGGGTACAACCATCAAACCTCAGTCATATTCCCAGGCCACAGGTTTCCAGAATCAAAACGATTTCATGTTCCCAGGCAACAGAGTACCAGATTCCAAACTGATGTCATGTTCCCAGGCCACAGGGTTCCACCAGCAAACCTCAGTCCTGTTGCCAGGCCACAGGCTTCCACCATCAAGCCTCAGTCATGTTGCCAGTCCACAGGTTTCAGCGATCAAACCACATTCAAGTTCCCAGGCCACAGGGTTCCAGAATCAAGCCTGAATCATGTTGCCAGGCCACAGGGTACCACCATTAAACCTCAGTCATGTTCCCAGGCCACAGGGTTCCTCCATCAAACCTCACTCATGATCCCAGGCCACATATTTCCACAATGAAACCTCAGTCATTTTCCCATGCCACAGGTATCCAGAATCAAACCTCACTCATATTCCCAGGATACATGGTTCCAGAATCAAACCTCAGTCATGTTCCGAGGCCACAGGGTTCCACATTCAAACCTCAGGCATGTTGCCAGTCCACAGGTTTCTGCGATCAAACCAAATTCAAGTTCCCAGGCCACAGGGTTCCAGAATCAAGCCTCAGTCATGTTCCCAGGCCACAGGGTTCCACCAGCAAACCTCAGTCCTGTTCCGAGGCCACAGGGTTCCATCATCAAGCCTCAGTCATGTTCCCAAGACTGAGCGTTCCACAATCAATCCTCAGGCATGTTGCCAGGCCAAAGGGTTCAACAATTAAACCTCAGTCATGTTCCCAGGAAAGAGGGTTCCTGAATCAAACCAATGTCATGTGCCCAGTGCACAGGGTTCCACCATCAAACCTCAGTCATGTTGCCAGTCCACAGGTTTCTGCGATCAAACCACATTCAAGTTCACAGGCCACAGGGTTCCAGAATCAAGCCTCAGTCATGTTGCCAGGCCACAGGGTACCACCATCAAACCTCAGTCATGTTCCCAGGCAACAGGGTTCCTCCATCAAACCTCAATCATGTTCCCAGGACACAGGATTCCAGAATCAAACCAATGTCAAGTTCCCAGGCCATGGGTTGACAGTACCAGGCCTCAGTCATGTTTCCAGGGCCCAGGGTTCCACAATCAAACCTCAGTCATGTTGCCAGTCCACAGGTTTCTGCCATCAAACCTCAGTCAAGTTCCCAGGCCACAGGGTTCCAGAATCAAGCCTCAGTCGTGTTGCCAGGACATAGGGTACCACCATCAAACCTCAGTCATATTCCCAGACCACAGGTTTCCAGAATCCAACCGATTTCATGTTCCCAGGCAACAGGGTACCAGAATCCAAACCGATGTCATGTTCCCAGGCCACAGGATTCCACAATCTAACATCAGTCATGTTCCCAGGCCAATGGTTTTCAGAATCAAACCTCAGTCATATTCCCAGGGCACTTGGTTCCAGAATCAAACCTCAGTCATGTTCCCAGGACACAGTGATCTAGAATCAAACCTCAGTCATGTTCCCTGGACACAGGGTTCCAAAATCAAGCCTCACTCATATTCCCAGGCCAGAGGGTTCCACAATTAAACCTCAGTCATATTCCCAGACCAAAGGGTTCCACAATCAAACCTCAGTCCTGTTGCCAGGCCACGGTTCCACCGTCAAGCCTCAGTCATGTTCCCAGGCCATAGTGTTCCAGAATCAAACCTAAGTCTTCTTGCCAGGCCACAGGATTCCACCATCAAACCGCAGTCCTGTTGCCAGGCCACAGGGTTCCAGAATCAAGCCGCAGTCATGTTGCCAGGCCACAAGGTACCACTATCAAACCTCACTCATGTTCCCAGGCCACAGGGTTCCTCCATCAAACCTCAGTCATGTTCCCAGGCCACCGAATTCCACAATCTAACATCAGTCATGTTCCCAGACCAATGGTTTCCAGAATCAAACCTCAATCAGGTTCCCAGGGCACTTGGTTCCAGAATCAAACCAATGTCAAGTTCCCAGGCCATGGGTTTCCAGCACCAGGCCACAGTCATGTTTCCAGGGCACAGGGTTCCACAATCAAACGTCAGTCATGTTGCCAGTCCACAGGTTTCTTCCATCAAACCTCAGTCAAGTTCCCAGGCCACAGGGTTCCAGAATCAAGCCTCCGTCATTTTGCCAGGCCAGAGTGTTCCACCATCAAACCTCACTCATGATCCCAGGACACATATTTCCACAATGAAACCTCAGTCATGTTCCCAGGCCAGAGTGTTCTACAGTCAAACCTAAGTCATCTTGCCAGGCCACAGGATTCCACCAT
This sequence comes from Balaenoptera borealis, assembly GCF_965194805.1. Taxonomy (NCBI): domain Eukaryota; kingdom Metazoa; phylum Chordata; class Mammalia; order Artiodactyla; family Balaenopteridae; genus Balaenoptera; species Balaenoptera borealis. The sequence continues at coordinate 51,047 of NW_028122388.1, read as the reverse complement.
CTAACCTCAGTCCTGTTGCCAGGCCACAGGCTTGCACTATCAAGCCTCAGTCATGTTCCCAAGCCTGAGGGTTCCACAATCAAACCTCTGTCATGTTGCCAGGACACAGGGTTCAACCATCAAACCTCAGTCATGTTCCCGGGCCACAGGATTCCACAATCTAACATCAGTCATGTTCGCAGACCAATGGTTTCCAGAATCAAACCTCAATCATGTTCCCAGGACACAGGGTTCCAGAATCAAACAAAAGTCCAGTTCCCTGGCCATGGGTTTCCAGTACCAGGCCGCAGTCATGTTTCCAGGGCACAGGGTTCCACAATCAAACCTCAGTCATGTTGCCAGTCCACAGGTTTCTGCCATCAAACCTCAGTCAAGTTTGCAGGCCACAGGGTTCCAGAATCAAGTCTCAGTCATTTTGCCAGGCCAGAGTGTTCCACCATCAAACCTCACTCAAGATCCCAGGCCACATATTTCCACAATGAAACCTCAGTCATTTTCACAGGCCACAGGTATCCAGAATCAAACCTCAGTCAAATACTCAGGACACATGGTTCCACATTCAAACCTCAGTCATGTTCCAAGGACACAGGTGTCCAGAATAAAACCTCAGTCATGTTCCCAGTCCACAGGGTTCCAGAATCAAACCGTTCTCATGTTCCCAGGTCACAGGGTTCCAGAATCCACCGATTTCATGTTCCCAGGCCACAGGGTTCCAAAATCAATCCTCAGTTATGTTCCCAGGCCACAGGTTTCCAGAATCAAACCGTTCTCATGTTCCCAGGCCATAGGGTTCCAGAATCCACCGATGTCATGTACCCAGGCCACAGGGTTCCAGAATAAAACCTCAGGCATGTTCCCAGTCCACAGGGTTCCAGAACCAAGCCTCAGTCAGATTCCCAGGGCACAGTATTCCACAATCTAAACAGATGTCATGTTCCCAGGCCACAGGTTTCCAGAATCACGCCTCAGTCATGTTCCCAGGCCACAGGGATCCAGAATCAAACCTCAGTCATGTTGCCAGGACATAGGGTACCACCATCAAACCTCAGTCATATTCCCAGACCACAGGTTTCCAGAATCCAACCGATTTCATGTTCCCAGGCAACAGGGTACCAGAATCCAAACCGATTTCATGTTGCCAGGCCACAGGATTCCACAATCTAACATTACTCATGTTCCCAGGCCAATGGTTTTCAGAATCAAACCTCAGTCATATTCCCAGGGCACTTGGTTCCAGAATCAAACCTCAGTCATGTTCGCAGGACACAGGGTTCCAGAATCAAACCTCAGTCATGTTCCCTGGACACAGGTTTCAAAAATAAAACCCCAGTCATGTTCCCAGGCCACAGGGTTCCAGAATCAAGCCTCACTCATATTCCCAGGCCACAGGGTTCCACAATTAAACCTCAGTCATATTCCCAGGCCAAAGGGTTCCAATATCAAACCTCAGTCCTGTTGCCAGGCCACGGTTCCACCATCAAGCCTCAGTCATGTTCCCAGGCCACAGTGTTCCACAATCAAACCTAAGTCATCTTGCCAGGCCACAGGATGCCACCACCAAACCTCAGTCCTGTTGCCAGGCCACAGGGTTCCACCATCAAGGCTCAGTCTTGTTCCCAAGCCTGAGGGTTCCACAATCAAACCTCTTTCATTTTGCCAGGCCACAGGGTTCAACCATCAAACCTCAGTCATGTTCCCAGGAAACAGGGTTCCAGAATCAAACCAATGTCAAGTTCCCAAACACATGGTTCCAGAATCAAGCCTCAGTCATGTTGCCAGGCCACAGGGTACCACCCTCAAACCTCAGTCATGTTCCCAGGCTACAGGGTTCCTCCATCAAACCTCAATCATGTTCCCAGGACACAGGGTTCCAGAATCAAACCAATGACAAGTTCCCAGGCCATGGGTTTCCAGTACCAGGCCTCAGTCATATTTCCAGGGCAGAGGGTTCCACAATCAAACCTCAGTCCTGTTGCCAGGCCACGGTTCTACCATCAAGCCTAAGTCATGTTCCCAGGCCAGAGTGTTCCACAATCAAACCTAAGTCATCTTGCCAGGCCACAGGATTCCACCAGCAAACCGCAGTCCTGTAGCCAGGCCACAGGTTTCTGCCATCAAACCTCAGTCAAGTTCCCAGGACACATGGTTCCAGATTCAAACCTAAGTCATGTTCGCAGGCCACAGGGTTCCAAAATCAAACCTCAGTCATGTTCCCAGGACAAAGGTGTCCAGAACCAAACCTCAGTCATATTCCGAGGGAACAGGGTTCCAGAAACAAAACTCAGTCATGTTGCCAGGCCACAGGTTTCCACCATCAAACCTCAGACATGTTCCCAGGTAACAGGCTTCCAGAATCAAACCGTTCTCATGTTCCCAGGCCACAGGGTTCCAGAATCCACCGATGTCATGTTCACAGGCCACAGCGTTTCAGAATCAATCCTCCGTTATGTTCCCAGGCTACAGGGTTCCAGAATAAATCCTCAGTCATGTTCCCAGTCCACAGGGTTCCATAACCAAGCCTCAGTCAGTTTCCCAGGGCACAGTATTCCACAATCTAAACAGATGTCATGTTCCCAGGCCACAGGATTCCAGAATACGCCTCAGTCATGTTCCCAGACCACAGGGATCCAGATTCAAACCTCAGTCGTGTTGCCAGGACATAGGGTACCACCATCAAACCTCAGTCATATTCCCAGGCCACAAGTTTCCACAATCCAACCGATTTCATGTTCCCAGGCAACAGGGTACCAGAATCCAAACCGATGTCATGTTCCCAGGCCACAGGATTCCACAATCTAACATCACTCATGTTCCCAGGCCAATGGTTTTCAGAATCAAACCTCAGTCATATTCCCAGGGCACTTGGTTCCAGAATCAAACCTCAGTCATGTTCGCAGGACACAGGGTTCCAGAATCAAACCTCAGTCATGTTCCCTGGACACAGGTTTCAAAAATAAAACCCCAGTCATGTTCCCAGGCCACAGGGTTCCAGAATCAAGCCTCACTCATATTGCCAGGCCACAGGGTTCCACAATTAAACCTCAGTCATATTCCCAGGCCAAAGGGTTCCAATATCAAACCTCAGTCCTGTTGCCAGGCCACGGTTCCACCATCAAGCCTCAGTCATGTTCCCAAACCTGAGGGTTCCACAATCAAACTTCAGCCATGTTCCCATGCCATAGGGTTCCAGAAACCAATCGATGTCATGTTTCCGGGCCACAGGGTTCCAGAATCAATCCTCAGTTATGTTCTCAGGCTACAGGCTTCCAGAATAAAACCTCAGTCATGTTCCCAGTCCACAGGGTTCCAGAACCAAGCCTCAGTCAGTTTCCCAGGGCACAGTATTCCGCAATCTAAACAGATGTCATGTTCCCAGGCCAAAGGGTTCCACCAGCAAACCTCAGTCCTGTTGCGAGGCCACAGGGTTCCACCATCAAGCCTTAGTCATGTTCCCAAGCCTGAGCGCTCCACAATCTAACCTCAGTCATGACCCCAGTGCACAGGGTTCCACCATCAAACCTCAGTCATGTTGCCAGTCCACAGGTTTCTGCGATCAAACCACATTCAAGTTCCCAGGCCACAGGGTTCCAGAATCAAGCCGCAGTCATGTTGCGAGGCCACAGGGTACCACCATCAAACCTCAGTCATGTTCCCAGGCCACAGGGTTCCTCCATCAAACCTCAATCATGTTCCCAGGACACAGGATTTCAGAATCAAACCAATGTCCAGTTCCCAGGCCATGGGTTGACAGTACCAGGCCTCAGTCATGTTTCCAGGGCCCAGGGTTCCACAATCAAACCTCAGTCATGTTGCCAGTCCACAGGTTTCTGCCATCAAACCTCAGTCAAGTTCCCAGGCCACAGGGTTCCAGAATCAAGCCTCAGTCGTGTTGCCAGGACATAGGGTACCACCATCAAACCTCAGTCATATTCCCAGACCACAGGTTTCCAGAATCCAACTGATTTCATGCTCCCAGGCAACAGGGTACCAGAATCCAAACCGATGTCATGTTCCCAGGCCACAGGATTCCACCATCAAACCGCAGTCCTGTTGCCAGGCCACAGGGTTCCAGAATCAAGCCGCAGTCATGTTGCCAGGCCACAAGGTACCACCATCAAACCTCACTCATGTTCCCAGGCCACAGGGTTCCTCCATCAAACCTCAGTCATGTTCCCAGGCCACCGAATTCCACAATCTAACATCAGTCATGTTCCCAGACCAATGGTTTCCAGAATCAAACCTCAATCAGGTTCCCAGGGCACTTGGTTCCAGAATCAAACCAATGTCAAGTTCCCAGGCCATGGGTTTCCAGCACCAGGCCACAGTCATGTTTCCAGGGCACAGGGTTCCACAATCAAACGTCAGTCATGTTGCCAGTCCACAGGTTTCTTCCATCAAACCTCAGTCAAGTTCCCAGGCCACAGGGTTCCAGAATCAAGCCTCCGTCATTTTGCCAGGCCAGAGTGTTCCACCATCAAACCTCACTCATGATCCCAGGACACATATTTCCACAATGAAACCTCAGTCATGTTCCCAGGCCAGAGTGTTCTACAGTCAAACCTAAGTCATCTTGCCAGGCCACAGGATTCCACCATCTAACCTCAGTCCTGTTGCCAGGCCACAGGCTTGCACTATCAAGCCTCAGTCATGTTCCCAAGCCTGAGGGTTCCACAATCAAACCTCTGTCATGTTGCCAGGACACAGGGTTCAACCATCAAACCTCAGTCATGTTCCCGGGCCACAGGATTCCACAATCTAACATCAGTCATGTTCGCAGACCAATGGTTTCCAGAATCAAACCTCAATCATGTTCCCAGGACACAGGGTTCCAGAATCAAACAAAAGTCCAGTTCCCTGGCCATGGGTTTCCAGTACCAGGCCGCAGTCATGTTTCCAGGGCACAGGGTTCCACAATCAAACCTCAGTCATGTTGCCAGTCCACAGGTTTCTGCCATCAAACCTCAGTCAAGTTTGCAGGCCACAGGGTTCCAGAATCAAGTCTCAGTCATTTTGCCAGGCCAGAGTGTTCCACCATCAAACCTCACTCAAGATCCCAGGCCACATATTTCCACAATGAAACCTCAGTCATTTTCACAGGCCACAGGTATCCAGAATCAAACCTCAGTCAAATACTCAGGACACATGGTTCCACATTCAAACCTCAGTCATGTTCCAAGGACACAGGTGTCCAGAATAAAACCTCAGTCATGTTCCCAGTCCACAGGGTTCCAGAATCAAACCGTTCTCATGTTCCCAGGTCACAGGGTTCCAGAATCCACCGATTTCATGTTCCCAGGCCACAGGGTTCCAAAATCAATCCTCAGTTATGTTCCCAGGCCACAGGTTTCCAGAATCAAACCGTTCTCATGTTCCCAGGCCATAGGGTTCCAGAATCCACCGATGTCATGTACCCAGGCCACAGGGTTCCAGAATAAAACCTCAGGCATGTTCCCAGTCCACAGGGTTCCAGAACCAAGCCTCAGTCAGATTCCCAGGGCACAGTATTCCACAATCTAAACAGATGTCATGTTCCCAGGCCACAGGTTTCCAGAATCACGCCTCAGTCATGTTCCCAGGCCACAGGGATCCAGAATCAAACCTCAGTCATGTTGCCAGGACATAGGGTACCACCATCAAACCTCAGTCATATTCCCAGACCACAGGTTTCCAGAATCCAACCGATTTCATGTTCCCAGGCAACAGGGTACCAGAATCCAAACCGATTTCATGTTGCCAGGCCACAGGATTCCACAATCTAACATTACTCATGTTCCCAGGCCAATGGTTTTCAGAATCAAACCTCAGTCATATTCCCAGGGCACTTGGTTCCAGAATCAAACCTCAGTCATGTTCGCAGGACACAGGGTTCCAGAATCAAACCTCAGTCATGTTCCCTGGACACAGGTTTCAAAAATAAAACCCCAGTCATGTTCCCAGGCCACAGGGTTCCAGAATCAAGCCTCACTCATATTCCCAGGCCACAGGGTTCCACAATTAAACCTCAGTCATATTCCCAGGCCAAAGGGTTCCAATATCAAACCTCAGTCCTGTTGCCAGGCCACGGTTCCACCATCAAGCCTCAGTCATGTTCCCAGGCCACAGTGTTCCACAATCAAACCTAAGTCATCTTGCCAGGCCACAGGATGCCACCACCAAACCTCAGTCCTGTTGCCAGGCCACAGGGTTCCACCATCAAGGCTCAGTCTTGTTCCCAAGCCTGAGGGTTCCACAATCAAACCTCTTTCATTTTGCCAGGCCACAGGGTTCAACCATCAAACCTCAGTCATGTTCCCAGGAAACAGGGTTCCAGAATCAAACCAATGTCAAGTTCCCAAACACATGGTTCCAGAATCAAGCCTCAGTCATGTTGCCAGGCCACAGGGTACCACCCTCAAACCTCAGTCATGTTCCCAGGCTACAGGGTTCCTCCATCAAACCTCAATCATGTTCCCAGGACACAGGGTTCCAGAATCAAACCAATGACAAGTTCCCAGGCCATGGGTTTCCAGTACCAGGCCTCAGTCATATTTCCAGGGCAGAGGGTTCCACAATCAAACCTCAGTCCTGTTGCCAGGCCACGGTTCTACCATCAAGCCTAAGTCATGTTCCCAGGCCAGAGTGTTCCACAATCAAACCTAAGTCATCTTGCCAGGCCACAGGATTCCACCAGCAAACCGCAGTCCTGTAGCCAGGCCACAGGTTTCTGCCATCAAACCTCAGTCAAGTTCCCAGGACACATGGTTCCAGATTCAAACCTAAGTCATGTTCGCAGGCCACAGGGTTCCAAAATCAAACCTCAGTCATGTTCCCAGGACAAAGGTGTCCAGAACCAAACCTCAGTCATATTCCGAGGGAACAGGGTTCCAGAAACAAAACTCAGTCATGTTGCCAGGCCACAGGTTTCCACCATCAAACCTCAGACATGTTCCCAGGTAACAGGCTTCCAGAATCAAACCGTTCTCATGTTCCCAGGCCACAGGGTTCCAGAATCCACCGATGTCATGTTCACAGGCCACAGCGTTTCAGAATCAATCCTCCGTTATGTTCCCAGGCTACAGGGTTCCAGAATAAATCCTCAGTCATGTTCCCAGTCCACAGGGTTCCATAACCAAGCCTCAGTCAGTTTCCCAGGGCACAGTATTCCACAATCTAAACAGATGTCATGTTCCCAGGCCACAGGATTCCAGAATACGCCTCAGTCATGTTCCCAGACCACAGGGATCCAGATTCAAACCTCAGTCGTGTTGCCAGGACATAAGGTACCACCATCAAACCTCAGTCATATTCCCAGACCACAAGTTTCCACAATCCAACCGATTTCATGTTCCCAGGCAACAGGGTACCAGAATCCAAACCGATGTCATGTTCCCAGGCCACAGGATTCCACAATCTAACATCACTCATGTTCCCAGGCCAATGGTTTTCAGAATCAAACCTCAGTCATATTCCCAGGGCACTTGGTTCCAGAATCAAACCTCAGTCATGTTCCTACGACACAGGGTTCCAGAATAAAACCTCAGTCATATTCCCACGCCACAGGTTTCCAGAATCAAACCTATTTCATGTTCCCAGGCAACAGAGTACCAGATTCCAAACTGATGTCATTTTCCCAGGCCACAGGCTTCCACCATCAAACCTCAGTCATGTTGCCAGTCCACAGTTTTCTGCGATCAAACCACATTCAAGTTCCCAGGCCACAGGGTTCCAGAATCAAGCCTCAGTCATATTGCGAGGCCACAGGGTACCACCATCAAACCTCAGTCATGTTCCCAGGCCACAGGGTTCCACCATCAAACCTCAGTCATGTTGCCAGTCCACAGGTTTCTGCCATCAAACCTCAGTCACGTTCCCAGGCCACAGATTTCCAGAATCAAACCTCAGTCATATTCCCAGGGCACATGTTTCCAGAATCAAACCTCAGTCATGTTCGCAGGCCACAGGGTTCCAATATCAAACCTCAGTCATGTTGCCAGGACAAAGGTTTCCAGAATGAAGCCTCACTCATATTCCCAGGCCACAGGTTTCCACAATTTAACCTCAGTCATATTCCCAGGCCAAAGTGTTCCACAATCAAACCTCAGTCCTGTTGCCAGGCCACGGTTCCACCATCAAGCCTCAGTCATGGTCCCAGGCCAGAGTGTTCCACAATCAAACCTAAGTCATCTTGCCAGGCCACAGGATTCCACCGTCAAACCGCAGTCCTGTTGCCAGGCCACAGGTTTCCACAATCAAGCCGCAGTCATGTTCCCAGGCCACAGGGTTCCTCCATCAAACCTCAGTCATGTTCCCAGGCCACCGAATTCCACAATCTAACATCAGTCATGTTCCCAGACCAATGGTTTCCAGAATCAAACCTCAATCATGTTCCCAGGGCACTTGGTTCCAGAATCAAACCAATGTCAAGTTCCCAGGCCATGGGTTTCCAGCACCAGGCCACAGTCATGTTTCCAGGGCACAGGGTTCCACAATCAAATGTCAGTCATGTTGCCAGTCCACAGGTTTCTTCCATCAAACCTCAGTCAAGTTCCCAGGCCACAGGGTTCCGGAATCAAGCCTCAGTCATTTTGCCAGGCCAGAGTGTTCCACCATCAAACCTCACTCATGATCCCAGGACACATATTTCCACAATGAAACCTCAGTCATGTTCCCAGGCCAGAGTGTTCCACAATCAAACCTAAGTCATCTTGCCAGGCCACAGGATTCCACCATCAAACCTCAGTCCTGTTGCCAGGCCACAGGCTTCCACTATCAAGCCTAAGTCATGTTCCCATGCCTGAGGGTTCCACAATCAAACCTCAACCATGTTCCCATGCCACAGGGTTCCAGAATCCAACCGATGTCATGTTCCCAGGCCACAGGGTTCCAGAATCAAATCTCAGTTATGTTCCCAGTCTACAGGCTTCCAGCATAAAACCTCACTCATGTTCCCAGTCCACAGGGTTCCAGAACCAAGCCTCAGTCAGGTTCCCAGGGCACAGTATTCCACAATCTAAACAGATGTCATGTTCCCAGGTCACAGTTTTCCAGAATCACGCCTCAGTCATGTTCCCAGGCCACAGGGATCCAGAATCAAACCTCAGTCACGTTGCCAGGCCATAGGGTACAACCATCAAACCTCAGTCATATTCCCAGGCCACAGGTTTCCAGAATCAAACCGATTTCATGTTCCCATGCAACAGAGTACCAGATTCCAAACTGATGTCATGTTCCCAGGCCACAGGGTTCCACCAGCAAACCTCAGTCCTGTTGCCAGGCCACAGGGTTCAACCATCAAACCTCAGTCATGTTCCCAGGAAACAGGGTTCCAGAATCAAACCAATGTCATGTTCCCAGTGCACAGGCTTCCACCATCAAACCTCAGTCATGTTGCCAGTCCACAGGTTTCTGCGATCAAACCACATTCAAGTTCCCAGGCCACAGGGTTCCAGAATCAAGCCTCAGTCATGTTGCCAGGCCACAGAGTTTCACCATCAAACATCAGTCATGTTCCCAGGCCATAGGGTTCCTCCATCAAACCTCAATTATATTCCCAGGACACAGGATTCCAGAATCAAACCAATGTCAAGTTCCCAGGCCATGAGTTTCCAGTACCAGGCCTCAGTCATGTTTCCAGGGCACAGGGTTCCACAATCAAACCTCATTCATGTTACCAGTCCAAAGTTTCTGCCATCAAACCTCAGTCAAGTTCCCAGGCCACAGATTTCCAGAATCAAACCTCAGTCATATTCCCAGGACACATGGTTCCAAAATCAATCCTCAGTCATGTTCCCAGGACAAAGGTGTCCAGAATTAAACCTCAGTCATGTTGCCCGGCCACAGGGTTCAACCATCAAACCTCAGTCATATTCCCAGGAAACAGGGTTCCAGAATCAAACCAATGTCATGTTCCCAGGCCACTGGGTTCCAGTATCAGGCCTCAGTCATGTTCCCAGTGCACAGGGTTCCACCATCAAACCTCAGTCATGTTGCCAGTCCACAGGTTTCAGCGATCAAACCACATTCAAGTTCCCAGGCCACAGGGTTCCAGAATCAAGCCTCAGTCATGTTGCCAGGCCACAGGGTACCACCATCAAACCTCAGTCATGTTCCCAGGCCACAGGGTTCCTCCATCAAACCTCACTCATGATCCCAGGCCACATATTTCCACAATGAAACCTCAGTCATTTTCCCATGCCACAGGTATCCAGAATCAAACCTCACTCATATTCCCAGGACACATGGTTCCAGAATCAAACCTCAGTCATGTTCCTAGGCCACAGGGTTCCACATTCAAACCTCAGGCATGTTGCCAGTCCACAGGTTTCTGCGATCAAACCACATTCAAGTTCCCAGGCCACAGGGTTCCAGAATCAAACCTCAGTCATGTTCCCAGGCCACAGGGTTCCACCAGCAAACCTCAGTCCTGTTCCGAGGCCACAGGGTTCCATCATCAAGCCTCAGTCATGTTCCCAGGAAACAGGGTTCCAGATTCAAACGAATGTCATATGCCCAGTGCACAGGGTTCCACCATCAAACCTCAGTCATGTTGCCAGTCCACAGGTTTCTGCGATCAAACCACATTCAAGTTCCCAGGCCACAGGGTTCCAGAATCAAGCCACAGTCATGTTGCCAGGCCAAAGGGTACCACCATTAAACCTCAGTCATGTTCCCAGGCCACAGGGTTCCTCCATCAAACCTCAATCATGTTCCCAGGACACAGGATTGCAGAATCAAACCAATGTCAAGTTCCCAGGCCATGGGTTTCCAGTACCAGGCCTCAGTCATGTTTCCAGGGCACAGGGTTCCACAATCAAACCTCAGTCATGTTTCCAGTCCACAGGTTTCTGCCATCAAACCTCAGTACAAGTTCCCAGGCCACAGATTTCCAGAGTCAAACCTCAGTCATATTCCCAGGGCACTTGGTTCCAGAATCAAACCAATGTCAAGTTCCTAGGCCATGGGTTTCCAGCACCAGGCCACAGTCATATTTCCAGGGCACAGGGTTCCACAATCAAACGTCAGTCATGTTGCCAGTCCACAGGTTTCTTCCATCAAACCTCAGTCAAGTTCCCAGGCCACAGGGTTCCAGAATCAAGCCTCAGTCATTTTGCCAGGCCAGAGTGTTCCACCATCAAACCTCACTCATGATCCCAGGACACATATTTCCACAATGAAACCTCAGTCATGTTCCCAGGCCAGAGTGTTCCACAATCAAACCTAAGTCATCTTGCCAGGCCACAGGATTCCACCATCAAACCTCAGTCCTGTTGCCAGGCCACAGGCTTCCTCTATCAAGCCTCAGTCATGTTCCCAAGCCTGAGGGTTCCACAATCAAACCTCAGCCATGTTCCTATGCCACAGGATTCCAGAATCCAACCGATGTCATGTTCCCAGGCCACAGGGTTCCAGAATCAATCCTCAGTTATGTTCCCAGGCTACAGGCTTCCAGCATAAAACCTCACTCATGTTCCCAGGCCACAGGGTTCCAGAACCAAGCCTCAGTCAGGTTCCCAGTGTACAGTATTCCACAATCTAAACAGATGGCATGTTCCCAGTTCACAGGTTTCCAGAATCACGCCTCAGTCATGTTCCCAGGCCACAGGGATCCAGAATCAAACCTCAGTCACGTTGCCAGGCCATAGGGTACAACCATCAAACCTCAGTCATATTCCCAGGCCACAGGTTTCCAGAATCAAAACGATTTCATGTTCCCAGGCAACAGAGTACCAGATTCCAAACTGATGTCATGTTCCCAGGCCACAGGGTTCCACCAGCAAACCTCAGTCCTGTTGCCAGGCCACAGGCTTCCACCATCAAGCCTCAGTCATGTTGCCAGTCCACAGGTTTCAGCGATCAAACCACATTCAAGTTCCCAGGCCACAGGGTTCCAGAATCAAGCCTGAATCATGTTGCCAGGCCACAGGGTACCACCATTAAACCTCAGTCATGTTCCCAGGCCACAGGGTTCCTCCATCAAACCTCACTCATGATCCCAGGCCACATATTTCCACAATGAAACCTCAGTCATTTTCCCATGCCACAGGTATCCAGAATCAAACCTCACTCATATTCCCAGGATACATGGTTCCAGAATCAAACCTCAGTCATGTTCCGAGGCCACAGGGTTCCACATTCAAACCTCAGGCATGTTGCCAGTCCACAGGTTTCTGCGATCAAACCAAATTCAAGTTCCCAGGCCACAGGGTTCCAGAATCAAGCCTCAGTCATGTTCCCAGGCCACAGGGTTCCACCAGCAAACCTCAGTCCTGTTCCGAGGCCACAGGGTTCCATCATCAAGCCTCAGTCATGTTCCCAAGACTGAGCGTTCCACAATCAATCCTCAGGCATGTTGCCAGGCCAAAGGGTTCAACAATTAAACCTCAGTCATGTTCCCAGGAAAGAGGGTTCCTGAATCAAACCAATGTCATGTGCCCAGTGCACAGGGTTCCACCATCAAACCTCAGTCATGTTGCCAGTCCACAGGTTTCTGCGATCAAACCACATTCAAGTTCACAGGCCACAGGGTTCCAGAATCAAGCCTCAGTCATGTTGCCAGGCCACAGGGTACCACCATCAAACCTCAGTCATGTTCCCAGGCAACAGGGTTCCTCCATCAAACCTCAATCATGTTCCCAGGACACAGGATTCCAGAATCAAACCAATGTCAAGTTCCCAGGCCATGGGTTGACAGTACCAGGCCTCAGTCATGTTTCCAGGGCCCAGGGTTCCACAATCAAACCTCAGTCATGTTGCCAGTCCACAGGTTTCTGCCATCAAACCTCAGTCAAGTTCCCAGGCCACAGGGTTCCAGAATCAAGCCTCAGTCGTGTTGCCAGGACATAGGGTACCACCATCAAACCTCAGTCATATTCCCAGACCACAGGTTTCCAGAATCCAACCGATTTCATGTTCCCAGGCAACAGGGTACCAGAATCCAAACCGATGTCATGTTCCCAGGCCACAGGATTCCACAATCTAACATCAGTCATGTTCCCAGGCCAATGGTTTTCAGAATCAAACCTCAGTCATATTCCCAGGGCACTTGGTTCCAGAATCAAACCTCAGTCATGTTCCCAGGACACAGTGATCTAGAATCAAACCTCAGTCATGTTCCCTGGACACAGGGTTCCAAAATCAAGCCTCACTCATATTCCCAGGCCAGAGGGTTCCACAATTAAACCTCAGTCATATTCCCAGACCAAAGGGTTCCACAATCAAACCTCAGTCCTGTTGCCAGGCCACGGTTCCACCGTCAAGCCTCAGTCATGTTCCCAGGCCATAGTGTTCCAGAATCAAACCTAAGTCTTCTTGCCAGGCCACAGGATTCCACCATCAAACCGCAGTCCTGTTGCCAGGCCACAGGGTTCCAGAATCAAGCCGCAGTCATGTTGCCAGGCCACAAGGTACCACCATCAAACCTCACTCATATTCCCAGGCCACAGGGTTCCTCCATCAAACCTCAGTCATGTTCCCAGGCCACCGAATTCCACAATCTAACATCAGTCATGTTCCCAGACCAATGGTTTCCAGAATCAAACCTCAATCAGGTTCCCAGGGCACTTGGTTCCAGAATCAAACCAATGTCAAGTTCCCAGGCCATGGGTTTCCAGCACCAGGCCACAGTCATGTTTCCAGGGCACAGGGTTCCACAATCAAACGTCAGTCATGTTGCCAGTCCACAGGTTTCTTCCATCAAACCTCAGTCAAGTTCCCAGGCCACAGGGTTCCAGAATCAAGCCTCCGTCATTTTGCCAGGCCAGAGTGTTCCACCATCAAACCTCACTCATGATCCCAGGACACATATTTCCACAATGAAACCTCAGTCATGTTCCCAGGCCAGAGTGTTCTACAGTCAAACCTAAGTCATCTTGCCAGGCCACAGGATTCCACCATCTAACCTCAGTCCTGTTGCCAGGCCACAGGCTTGCACTATCAAGCCTCAGTCATGTTCCCAAGCCTGAGGGTTCCACAATCAAACCTCTGTCATGTTGCCAGGACACAGGGTTCAACCATCAAACCTCAGTCATGTTCCCGGGCCACAGGATTCCACAATCTAACATCAGTCATGTTCGCAGACCAATGGTTTCCAGAATCAAACCTCAATCATGTTCCCAGGACACAGGGTTCCAGAATCAAACAAAAGTCCAGTTCCCTGGCCATGGGTTTCCAGTACCAGGCCGCAGTCATGTTTCCAGGGCACAGGGTTCCACAATCAAACCTCAGTCATGTTGCCAGTCCACAGGTTTCTGCCATCAAACCTCAGTCAAGTTTGCAGGCCACAGGGTTCCAGAATCAAGTCTCAGTCATTTTGCCAGGCCAGAGTGTTCCACCATCAAACCTCACTCAAGATCCCAGGCCACATATTTCCACAATGAAACCTCAGTCATTTTCACAGGCCACAGGTATCCAGAATCAAACCTCAGTCAAATACTCAGGACACATGGTTCCACATTCAAACCTCAGTCATGTTCCAAGGACACAGGTGTCCAGAATAAAACCTCAGTCATGTTCCCAGTCCACAGGGTTCCAGAATCAAACCGTTCTCATGTTCCCAGGTCACAGGGTTCCAGAATCCACCGATTTCATGTTCCCAGGCCACAGGGTTCCAAAATCAATCCTCAGTTATGTTCCCAGGCCACAGGTTTCCAGAATCAAACCGTTCTCATGTTCCCAGGCCATAGGGTTCCAGAATCCACCGATGTCATGTACCCAGGCCACAGGGTTCCAGAATAAAACCTCAGGCATGTTCCCAGTCCACAGGGTTCCAGAACCAAGCCTCAGTCAGATTCCCAGGGCACAGTATTCCACAATCTAAACAGATGTCATGTTCCCAGGCCACAGGTTTCCAGAATCACGCCTCAGTCATGTTCCCAGGCCACAGGGATCCAGAATCAAACCTCAGTCATGTTGCCAGGACATAGGGTACCACCATCAAACCTCAGTCATATTCCCAGACCACAGGTTTCCAGAATCCAACCGATTTCATGTTCCCAGGCAACAGGGTACCAGAATCCAAACCGATTTCATGTTGCCAGGCCACAGGATTCCACAATCTAACATTACTCATGTTCCCAGGCCAATGGTTTTCAGAATCAAACCTCAGTCATATTCCCAGGGCACTTGGTTCCAGAATCAAACCTCAGTCATGTTCGCAGGACACAGGGTTCCAGAATAAAACCTCAGTCATGTTCCCTGGACACAGGTTTCAAAAATAAAACCCCAGTCATGTTCCCAGGCCACAGGGTTCCAGAATCAAGCCTCACTCATATTCCCAGGCCACAGGGTTCCACAATTAAACCTCAGTCATATTCCCAGGCCAAAGGGTTCCAATATCAAACCTCAGTCCTGTTGCCAGGCCACGGTTCCACCATCAAGCCTCAGTCATGTTCCCAGGCCACAGTGTTCCACAATCAAACCTAAGTCATCTTGCCAGGCCACAGGATGCCACCACCAAACCTCAGTCCTGTTGCCAGGCCACAGGGTTCCACCATCAAGGCTCAGTCTTGTTCCCAAGCCTGAGGGTTCCACAATCAAACCTCTTTCATTTTGCCAGGCCACAGGGTTCAACCATCAAACCTCAGTCATGTTCCCAGGAAACAGGGTTCCAGAATCAAACCAATGTCAAGTTCCCAAACACATGGTTCCAGAATCAAGCCTCAGTCATGTTGCCAGGCCACAGGGTACCACCCTCAAACCTCAGTCATGTTCCCAGGCTACAGGGTTCCTCCATCAAACCTCAATCATGTTCCCAGGACACAGGGTTCCAGAATCAAACCAATGACAAGTTCCCAGGCCATGGGTTTCCAGTACCAGGCCTCAGTCATATTTCCAGGGCAGAGGGTTCCACAATCAAACCTCAGTCCTGTTGCCAGGCCACGGTTCTACCATCAAGCCTAAGTCATGTTCCCAGGCCAGAGTGTTCCACAATCAAACCTAAGTCATCTTGCCAGGCCACAGGATTCCACCAGCAAACCGCAGTCCTGTAGCCAGGCCACAGGTTTCTGCCATCAAACCTCAGTCAAGTTCCCAGGACACATGGTTCCAGATTCAAACCTAAGTCATGTTCGCAGGCCACAGGGTTCCAAAATCAAACCTCAGTCATGTTCCCAGGACAAAGGTGTCCAGAACCAAACCTCAGTCATATTCCGAGGGAACAGGGTTCCAGAAACAAAACTCAGTCATGTTGCCAGGCCACAGGTTTCCACCATCAAACCTCAGACATGTTCCCAGGCAACAGGCTTCCAGAATCAAACCGTTCTCATGTTCCCAGGCCACAGGGTTCCAGAATCCACCGATGTCATGTTCACAGGCCACAGGGTTTCAGAATCAATCCTCCGTTATGTTCCCAGGCTACAGGGTTCCAGAATAAATCCTCAGTCATGTTCCCAGTCCACAGGGTTCCATAACCAAGCCTCAGTCAGTTTCCCAGGGCACAGTATTCCACAATCTAAACAGATGTCATGTTCCCAGGCCACAGGATTCCAGAATACGCCTCAGTCATGTTCCCAGACCACAGGGATCCAGATTCAAACCTCAGTCGTGTTGCCAGGACATAGGGTACCACCATCAAACCTCAGTCATATTCCCAGGCCACAAGTTTCCACAATCCAACCGATTTCATGTTCCCAGGCAACAGGGTACCAGAATCCAAACCGATGTCATGTTCCCAGGCCACAGGATTCCACAATCTAACATCAGTCATGTTCCCAGGCCAATGGTTTTCAGAATCAAACCTCAGTCATATTCCCAGGGCACTTGTTTCCAGAATCAAACCTCAGTCATGTTCGCAGGACACAGGGTTCCAGAATCAAACCTCAGTCATGTTCCCTGGACACAGGTTTCAAAAATAAAACCCCAGTCATGTTCCCAGGCCACAGGGTTCCAGAATCAAGCCTCACTCATATTGCCAGGCCACAGGGTTCCACAATTAAACCTCAGTCATATTCCCAGGCCAAAGGGTTCCAATATCAAACCTCAGTCCTGTTGCCAGGCCACGGTTCCACCATCAAGCCTCAGTCATGTTCCCAAACCTGAGGGTTCCACAATCAAACTTCAGCCATGTTCCCATGCCATAGGGTTCCAGAAACCAATCGATGTCATGTTTCCGGGCCACAGGGTTCCAGAATCAATCCTCAGTTATGTTCTCAGGCTACAGGCTTCCAGAATAAAACCTCAGTCATGTTCCCAGTCCACAGGGTTCCAGAACCAAGCCTCAGTCAGTTTCCCAGGGCACAGTATTCCGCAATCTAAACAGATGTCATGTTCCCAGGCCAAAGGGTTCCACCAGCAAACCTCAGTCCTGTTGCGAGGCCACAGGGTTCCACCATCAAGCCTTAGTCATGTTCCCAAGCCTGAGCGCTCCACAATCTAACCTCAGTCATGACCCCAGTGCACAGGGTTCCACCATCAAACCTCAGTCATGTTGCCAGTCCACAGGTTTCTGCGATCAAACCACATTCAAGTTCCCAGGCCACAGGGTTCCAGAATCAAGCCGCAGTCATGTTGCGAGGCCACAGGGTACCACCATCAAACCTCAGTCATGTTCCCAGGCCACAGGGTTCCTCCATCAAACCTCAATCATGTTCCCAGGACACAGGATTTCAGAATCAAACCAATGTCCAGTTCCCAGGCCATGGGTTGACAGTACCAGGCCTCAGTCATGTTTCCAGGGCCCAGGGTTCCACAATCAAACCTCAGTCATGTTGCCAGTCCACAGGTTTCTGCCATCAAACCTCAGTCAAGTTCCCAGGCCACAGGGTTCCAGAATCAAGCCTCAGTCGTGTTGCCAGGACATAGAGTACCACCATCAAACCTCAGTCATATTCCCAGACCACAGGTTTCCAGAATCCAACTGATTTCATGCTCCCAGGCAACAGGGTACCAGAATCCAAACCGATGTCATGTTCCCAGGCCACAGGATTCCACAATCTAACATCAGTCATGTTCCCAGGCCAATGGTTTCCAGAATCAAACCTCAGTCATATTCCCAGGGCACTTGGTTCCAGAATCAAACCTCAGTCATGTTCCCTGGACACAGGGTTCCAAAATCAAGCCTCACTCATATTCCCAGGCCAGAGGGTTCCACAATTAAACCTCAGTCATATTCCCAGACCAAAGGGTTCCACAATCAAACCTCAGTCCTGTTGCTAGGCCACGGTTCCACCGTCAAGCCTCAGTAATGTTCCCAGGCCATAGTGTTCCAGAATCAAACCTAAGTCTTCTTGCCAGGCCACAGGATTCCACCATCAAACCGCAGTCCTGTTGCCAGGCCACAGGGTTCCAGAATCAAGCCGCAGTCATGTTGCCAGGCCACAAGGTACCACCATCAAACCTCACTCATGTTCCCAGGCCACAGGGTTCCTCCATCAAACCTCAGTCATGTTCCCAGGCCACCGAATTCCACAATCTAACATCAGTCATGTTCCCAGACCAATGGTTTCCAGAATCAAACCTCAATCAGGTTCCCAGGGCACTTGGTTCCAGAATCAAACCAATGTCAAGTTCCCAGGCCATGGGTTTCCAGCACCAGGCCACAGTCATGTTTCCAGGGCACAGGGTTCCACAATCAAACGTCAGTCATGTTGCCAGTCCACAGGTTTCTTCCATCAAACCTCAGTCAAGTTCCCAGGCCACAGGGTTCCAGAATCAAGCCTCCGTCATTTTGCCAGGCCAGAGTGTTCCACCATCAAACCTCACTCATGATCCCAGGACACATATTTCCACAATGAAACCTCAGTCATGTTCCCAGGCCAGAGTGTTCTACAGTCAAACCTAAGTCATCTTGCCAGGCCACAGGATTCCACCATCTAACCTCAGTCCTGTTGCCAGGCCACAGGCTTGCACTATCAAGCCTCAGTCATGTTCCCAAGCCTGAGGGTTCCACAATCAAACCTCTGTCATGTTGCCAGGACACAGGGTTCAACCATCAAACCTCAGTCATGTTCCCGGGCCACAGGATTCCACAATCTAACATCAGTCATGTTCGCAGACCAATGGTTTCCAGAATCAAACCTCAATCATGTTCCCAGGACACAGGGTTCCAGAATCAAACAAAAGTCCAGTTCCCTGGCCATGGGTTTCCAGTACCAGGCCGCAGTCATGTTTCCAGGGCACAGGGTTCCACAATCAAACCTCAGTCATGTTGCCAGTCCACAGGTTTCTGCCATCAAACCTCAGTCAAGTTTGCAGGCCACAGGGTTCCAGAATCAAGTCTCAGTCATTTTGCCAGGCCAGAGTGTTCCACCATCAAACCTCACTCAAGATCCCAGGCCACATATTTCCACAATGAAACCTCAGTCATTTTCACAGGCCACAGGTATCCAGAATCAAACCTCAGTCAAATACTCAGGACACATGGTTCCACATTCAAACCTCAGTCATGTTCCAAGGACACAGGTGTCCAGAATAAAACCTCAGTCATGTTCCCAGTCCACAGGGTTCCAGAATCAAACCGTTCTCATGTTCCCAGGTCACAGGGTTCCAGAATCCACCGATTTCATGTTCCCAGGCCACAGGGTTCCAAAATCAATCCTCAGTTATGTTCCCAGGCCACAGGTTTCCAGAATCAAACCGTTCTCATGTTCCCAGGCCATAGGGTTCCAGAATCCACCGATGTCATGTACCCAGGCCACAGGGTTCCAGAATAAAACCTCAGGCATGTTCCCAGTCCACAGGGTTCCAGAACCAAGCCTCAGTCAGATTCCCAGGGCACAGTATTCCACAATCTAAACAGATGTCATGTTCCCAGGCCACAGGTTTCCAGAATCACGCCTCAGTCATGTTCCCAGGCCACAGGGATCCAGAATCAAACCTCAGTCATGTTGCCAGGACATAGGGTACCACCATCAAACCTCAGTCATATTCCCAGACCACAGGTTTCCAGAATCCAACCGATTTCATGTTCCCAGGCAACAGGGTACCAGAATCGAAACCGATTTCATGTTGCCAGGCCACAGGATTCCACAATCTAACATTACTCATGTTCCCAGGCCAATGGTTTTCAGAATCAAACCTCAGTCATATTCCCAGGGCACTTGGTTCCAGAATCAAACCTCAGTCATGTTCCTAGGCCACAGGGTTCCACATTCAAACCTCAGGCATGTTGCCAGTCCACAGGTTTCTGCGATCAAACCACATTCAAGTTCCCAGGCCACAGGGTTCCAGAATCAAACCTCAGTCATGTTCCCAGGCCACAGGGTTCCACCAGCAAACCTCAGTCCTGTTCCGAGGCCACAGGGTTCCATCATCAAGCCTCAGTCATGTTCCCAGGAAACAGGGTTCCAGATTCAAACCAATGTCATATGCCCAGTGCACAGGGTTCCACCATCAAACCTCAGTCATGTTGCCAGTCCACAGGTTTCTGCGATCAAACCACATTCAAGTTCCCAGGCCACAGGGTTCCAGAATCAAGCCACAGTCATGTTGCCAGGCCAAAGGGTACCACCATTAAACCTCAGTCATGTTCCCAGGCCACAGGTTCCTCCATCAAACCTCAATCATGTTCCCAGGACACAGGATTGCAGAATCAAACCAATGTCAAGTTCCCAGGCCATGGGTTTCCAGTACCAGGCCTCAGTCATGTTTCCAGGGCACAGGGTTCCACAATCAAACCTCAGTCATGTTTCCAGTCCACAGGTTTCTGCCATCAAACCTCAGTACAAGTTCCCAGGCCACAGATTTCCAGAGTCAAACCTCAGTCATATTCCCAGGGCACTTGGTTCCAGAATGAAACCAATGTCAAGTTCCTAGGCCATGGGTTTCCAGCACCAGGCCACAGTCATATTTCCAGGGCACAGGGTTCCACAATCAAACGTCAGTCATGTTGCCAGTCCACAGGTTTCTTCCATCAAACCTCAGTCAAGTTCCCAGGCCACAGGGTTCCAGAATCAAGCCTCCGTCATTTTGCCAGGCCAGAGTGTTCCACCATCAAACCTCACTCATGATCCCAGGACACATATTTCCACAATGAAACCTCAGTCATGTTCCCAGGCCAGAGTGTTCCACAATCAAACCTAAGTCATCTTGCCAGGCCACAGGATTCCACCATCAAACCTCAGTCCTGTTGCCAGGCCACAGGCTTCCTCTATCAAGCCTCAGTCATGTTCCCAAGCCTGAGGGTTCCACAATCAAACCTCAGCCATGTTCCTATGCCACAGGATTCCAGAATCCAACCGATGTCATGTTCCCAGGCCACAGGGTTCCAGAATCAATCCTCAGTTATGTTCCCAGGCTACAGGCTTCCAGCATAAAACCTCACTCATGTTCCCAGGCCACAGGGTTCCAGAACCAAGCCTCAGTCAGGTTCCCAGTGTACAGTATTCCACAATCTAAACAGATGGCATGTTCCCAGTTCACAGGTTTCCAGAATCACGCCTCAGTCATGTTCCCAGGCCACAGGGATCCAGAATCAAACCTCAGTCACGTTGCCAGGCCATAGGGTACAACCATCAAACCTCAGTCATATTCCCAGGCCACAGGTTTCCAGAATCAAAACGATTTCATGTTCCCAGGCAACAGAGTACCAGATTCCAAACTGATGTCATGTTCCCAGGCCACAGGGTTCCACCAGCAAACCTCAGTCCTGTTGCCAGGCCACAGGCTTCCACCATCAAGCCTCAGTCATGTTGCCAGTCCACAGGTTTCAGCGATCAAACCACATTCAAGTTCCCAGGCCACAGGGTTCCAGAATCAAGCCTGAATCATGTTGCCAGGCCACAGGGTACCACCATTAAACCTCAGTCATGTTCCCAGGCCACAGGGTTCCTCCATCAAACCTCACTCATGATCCCAGGCCACATATTTCCACAATGAAACCTCAGTCATTTTCCCATGCCACAGGTATCCAGAATCAAACCTCACTCATATTCCCAGGATACATGGTTCCAGAATCAAACCTCAGTCATGTTCCGAGGCCACAGGGTTCCACATTCAAACCTCAGGCATGTTGCCAGTCCACAGGTTTCTGCGATCAAACCAAATTCAAGTTCCCAGGCCACAGGGTTCCAGAATCAAGCCTCAGTCATGTTCCCAGGCCACAGGGTTCCACCAGCAAACCTCAGTCCTGTTCCGAGGCCACAGGGTTCCATCATCAAGCCTCAGTCATGTTCCCAAGACTGAGCGTTCCACAATCAATCCTCAGGCATGTTGCCAGGCCAAAGGGTTCAACAATTAAACCTCAGTCATGTTCCCAGGAAAGAGGGTTCCTGAATCAAACCAATGTCATGTGCCCAGTGCACAGGGTTCCACCATCAAACCTCAGTCATGTTGCCAGTCCACAGGTTTCTGCGATCAAACCACATTCAAGTTCACAGGCCACAGGGTTCCAGAATCAAGCCTCAGTCATGTTGCCAGGCCACAGGGTACCACCATCAAACCTCAGTCATGTTCCCAGGCAACAGGGTTCCTCCATCAAACCTCAATCATGTTCCCAGGACACAGGATTCCAGAATCAAACCAATGTCAAGTTCCCAGGCCATGGGTTGACAGTACCAGGCCTCAGTCATGTTTCCAGGGCCCAGGGTTCCACAATCAAACCTCAGTCATGTTGCCAGTCCACAGGTTTCTGCCATCAAACCTCAGTCAAGTTCCCAGGCCACAGGGTTCCAGAATCAAGCCTCAGTCGTGTTGCCAGGACATAGGGTACCACCATCAAACCTCAGTCATATTCCCAGACCACAGGTTTCCAGAATCCAACCGATTTCATGTTCCCAGGCAACAGGGTACCAGAATCCAAACCGATGTCATGTTCCCAGGCCACAGGATTCCACAATCTAACATCAGTCATGTTCCCAGGCCAATGGTTTTCAGAATCAAACCTCAGTCATATTCCCAGGGCACTTGGTTCCAGAATCAAACCTCAGTCATGTTCCCAGGACACAGTGATCTAGAATCAAACCTCAGTCATGTTCCCTGGACACAGGGTTCCAAAATCAAGCCTCACTCATATTCCCAGGCCAGAGGGTTCCACAATTAAACCTCAGTCATATTCCCAGACCAAAGGGTTCCACAATCAAACCTCAGTCCTGTTGCCAGGCCACGGTTCCACCGTCAAGCCTCAGTCATGTTCCCAGGCCATAGTGTTCCAGAATCAAACCTAAGTCTTCTTGCCAGGCCACAGGATTCCACCATCAAACCGCAGTCCTGTTGCCAGGCCACAGGGTTCCAGAATCAAGCCGCAGTCATGTTGCCAGGCCACAAGGTACCACTATCAAACCTCACTCATGTTCCCAGGCCACAGGGTTCCTCCATCAAACCTCAGTCATGTTCCCAGGCCACCGAATTCCACAATCTAACATCAGTCATGTTCCCAGACCAATGGTTTCCAGAATCAAACCTCAATCAGGTTCCCAGGGCACTTGGTTCCAGAATCAAACCAATGTCAAGTTCCCAGGCCATGGGTTTCCAGCACCAGGCCACAGTCATGTTTCCAGGGCACAGGGTTCCACAATCAAACGTCAGTCATGTTGCCAGTCCACAGGTTTCTTCCATCAAACCTCAGTCAAGTTCCCAGGCCACAGGGTTCCAGAATCAAGCCTCCGTCATTTTGCCAGGCCAGAGTGTTCCACCATCAAACCTCACTCATGATCCCAGGACACATATTTCCACAATGAAACCTCAGTCATGTTCCCAGGCCAGAGTGTTCTACAGTCAAACCTAAGTCATCTTGCCAGGCCACAGGATTCCACCATCTAACCTCAGTCCTGTTGCCAGGCCACAGGCTTGCACTATCAAGCCTCAGTCATGTTCCCAAGCCTGAGGGTTCCACAATCAAACCTCTGTCATGTTGCCAGGACACAGGGTTCAACCATCAAACCTCAGTCATGTTCCCGGGCCACAGGATTCCACAATCTAACATCAGTCATGTTCGCAGACCAATGGTTTCCAGAATCAAACCTCAATCATGTTCCCAGGACACAGGGTTCCAGAATCAAACAAAAGTCCAGTTCCCTGGCCATGGGTTTCCAGTACCAGGCCGCAGTCATGTTTCCAGGGCACAGGGTTCCACAATCAAACCTCAGTCATGTTGCCAGTCCACAGGTTTCTGCCATCAAACCTCAGTCAAGTTTGCAGGCCACAGGGTTCCAGAATCAAGTCTCAGTCATTTTGCCAGGCCAGAGTGTTCCACCATCAAACCTCACTCAAGATCCCAGGCCACATATTTCCACAATGAAACCTCAGTCATTTTCACAGGCCACAGGTATCCAGAATCAAACCTCAGTCAAATACTCAGGACACATGGTTCCACATTCAAACCTCAGTCATGTTCCAAGGACACAGGTGTCCAGAATAAAACCTCAGTCATGTTCCCAGTCCACAGGGTTCCAGAATCAAACCGTTCTCATGTTCCCAGGTCACAGGGTTCCAGAATCCACCGATTTCATGTTCCCAGGCCACAGGGTTCCAAAATCAATCCTCAGTTATGTTCCCAGGCCACAGGTTTCCAGAATCAAACCGTTCTCATGTTCCCAGGCCATAGGGTTCCAGAATCCACCGATGTCATGTACCCAGGCCACAGGGTTCCAGAATAAAACCTCAGGCATGTTCCCAGTCCACAGGGTTCCAGAACCAAGCCTCAGTCAGATTCCCAGGGCACAGTATTCCACAATCTAAACAGATGTCATGTTCCCAGGCCACAGGTTTCCAGAATCACGCCTCAGTCATGTTCCCAGGCCACAGGGATCCAGAATCAAACCTCAGTCATGTTGCCAGGACATAGGGTACCACCATCAAACCTCAGTCATATTCCCAGACCACAGGTTTCCAGAATCCAACCGATTTCATGTTCCCAGGCAACAGGGTACCAGAATCCAAACCGATTTCATGTTGCCAGGCCACAGGATTCCACAATCTAACATTACTCATGTTCCCAGGCCAATGGTTTTCAGAATCAAACCTCAGTCATATTCCCAGGGCACTTGGTTCCAGAATCAAACCTCAGTCATGTTCGCAGGACACAGGGTTCCAGAATCAAACCTCAGTCATGTTCCCTGGACACAGGTTTCAAAAATAAAACCCCAGTCATGTTCCCAGGCCACAGGGTTCCAGAATCAAGCCTCACTCATATTCCCAGGCCACAGGGTTCCACAATTAAACCTCAGTCATATTCCCAGGCCAAAGGGTTCCAATATCAAACCTCAGTCCTGTTGCCAGGCCACGGTTCCACCATCAAGCCTCAGTCATGTTCCCAGGCCACAGTGTTCCACAATCAAACCTAAGTCATCTTGCCAGGCCACAGGATGCCACCACCAAACCTCAGTCCTGTTGCCAGGCCACAGGGTTCCACCATCAAGGCTCAGTCTTGTTCCCAAGCCTGAGGGTTCCACAATCAAACCTCTTTCATTTTGCCAGGCCACAGGGTTCAACCATCAAACCTCAGTCATGTTCCCAGGAAACAGGGTTCCAGAATCAAACCAATGTCAAGTTCCCAAACACATGGTTCCAGAATCAAGCCTCAGTCATGTTGCCAGGCCACAGGGTACCACCCTCAAACCTCAGTCATGTTCCCAGGCTACAGGGTTCCTCCATCAAACCTCAATCATGTTCCCAGGACACAGGGTTCCAGAATCAAACCAATGACAAGTTCCCAGGCCATGGGTTTCCAGTACCAGGCCTCAGTCATATTTCCAGGGCAGAGGGTTCCACAATCAAACCTCAGTCCTGTTGCCAGGCCACGGTTCTACCATCAAGCCTAAGTCATGTTCCCAGGCCAGAGTGTTCCACAATCAAACCTAAGTCATCTTGCCAGGCCACAGGATTCCACCAGCAAACCGCAGTCCTGTAGCCAGGCCACAGGTTTCTGCCATCAAACCTCAGTCAAGTTCCCAGGACACATGGTTCCAGATTCAAACCTAAGTCATGTTCGCAGGCCACAGGGTTCCAAAATCAAACCTCAGTCATGTTCCCAGGACAAAGGTGTCCAGAACCAAACCTCAGTCATATTCCGAGGGAACAGGGTTCCAGAAACAAAACTCAGTCATGTTGCCAGGCCACAGGTTTCCACCATCAAACCTCAGACATGTTCCCAGGTAACAGGCTTCCAGAATCAAACCGTTCTCATGTTCCCAGGCCACAGGGTTCCAGAATCCACCGATGTCATGTTCACAGGCCACAGGGTTTCAGAATCAATCCTCCGTTATGTTCCCAGGCTACAGGGTTCCAGAATAAATCCTCAGTCATGTTCCCAGTCCACAGGGTTCCATAACCAAGCCTCAGTCAGTTTCCCAGGGCACAGTATTCCACAATCTAAACAGATGTCATGTTCCCAGGCCACAGGATTCCAGAATACGCCTCAGTCATGTTCCCAGACCACAGGGATCCAGATTCAAACCTCAGTCGTGTTGCCAGGACATAGGGTACCACCATCAAACCTCAGTCATATTCCCAGGCCACAAGTTTCCACAATCCAACCGATTTCATGTTCCCAGGCAACAGGGTACCAGAATCCAAACCGATGTCATGTTCCCAGGCCACAGGATTCCACAATCTAACATCACTCATGTTCCCAGGCCAATGGTTTTCAGAATCAAACCTCAGTCATATTCCCAGGGCACTTGGTTCCAGAATCAAACCTCAGTCATGTTCGCAGGACACAGGGTTCCAGAATCAAACCTCAGTCATGTTCCCTGGACACAGGTTTCAAAAATAAAACCCCAGTCATGTTCCCAGGCCACAGGGTTCCAGAATCAAGCCTCACTCATATTGCCAGGCCACAGGGTTCCACAATTAAACCTCAGTCATATTCCCAGGCCAAAGGGTTCCAATATCAAACCTCAGTCCTGTTGCCAGGCCACGGTTCCACCATCAAGCCTCAGTCATGTTCCCAAACCTGAGGGTTCCACAATCAAACTTCAGCCATGTTCCCATGCCATAGGGTTCCAGAAACCAATCGATGTCATGTTTCCGGGCCACAGGGTTCCAGAATCAATCCTCAGTTATGTTCTCAGGCTACAGGCTTCCAGAATAAAACCTCAGTCATGTTCCCAGTCCACAGGGTTCCAGAACCAAGCCTCAGTCAGTTTCCCAGGGCACAGTATTCCGCAATCTAAACAGATGTCATGTTCCCAGGCCAAAGGGTTCCACCAGCAAACCTCAGTCCTGTTGCGAGGCCACAGGGTTCCACCATCAAGCCTTAGTCATGTTCCCAAGCCTGAGCGCTCCACAATCTAACCTCAGTCATGACCCCAGTGCACAGGGTTCCACCATCAAACCTCAGTCATGTTGCCAGTCCACAGGTTTCTGCGATCAAACCACATTCAAGTTCCCAGGCCACAGGGTTCCAGAATCAAGCCGCAGTCATGTTGCGAGGCCACAGGGTACCACCATCAAACCTCAGTCATGTTCCCAGGCCACAGGGTTCCTCCATCAAACCTCAATCATGTTCCCAGGACACAGGATTTCAGAATCAAACCAATGTCCAGTTCCCAGGCCATGGGTTGACAGTACCAGGCCTCAGTCATGTTTCCAGGGCCCAGGGTTCCACAATCAAACCTCAGTCATGTTGCCAGTCCACAGGTTTCTGCCATCAAACCTCAGTCAAGTTCCCAGGCCACAGGGTTCCAGAATCAAGCCTCAGTCGTGTTGCCAGGACATAGGGTACCACCATCAAACCTCAGTCATATTCCCAGACCACAGGTTTCCAGAATCCAACCGATTTCATGTTCCCAGGCAACAGGGTACCAGAATCCAAACCGATGTCATGTTCCCAGGCCACAGGATTCCACAATCTAACATCAGTCATGTTCCCAGGCCAATGGTTTTCAGAATCAAACCTCAGTCATATTCCCAGGGCACTTGGTTCCAGAATCAAACCTCAGTCATGTTCCCAGGCCATAGTGTTCCAGAATCAAACCTAAGTCTTCTTGCCAGGCCACAGGATTCCACCATCAAACCGCAGTCCTGTTGCCAGGCCACAGGGTTCCAGAATCAAGCCGCAGTCATGTTGCCAGGCCACAAGGTACCACCATCAAACCTCACTCATGTTCCCAGGCCACAGGGTTCCTCCATCAAACCTCAGTCATGTTCCCAGGCCACCGAATTCCACAATCTAACATCAGTCATGTTCCCAGACCAATGGTTTCCAGAATCAAACCTCAATCAGGTTCCCAGGGCACTTGGTTCCAGAATCAAACCAATGTCAAGTTCCCAGGCCATGGGTTTCCAGCACCAGGCCACAGTCATGTTTCCAGGGCACAGGGTTCCACAATCAAACGTCAGTCATGTTGCCAGTCCACAGGTTTCTTCCATCAAACCTCAGTCAAGTTCCCAGGCCACAGGGTTCCAGAATCAAGCCTCCGTCATTTTGCCAGGCCAGAGTGTTCCACCATCAAACCTCACTCATGATCCCAGGACACATATTTCCACAATGAAACCTCAGTCATGTTCCCAGGCCAGAGTGTTCTACAGTCAAACCTAAGTCATCTTGCCAGGCCACAGGATTCCACCATCTAACCTCAGTCCTGTTGCCAGGCCACAGGCTTGCACTATCAAGCCTCAGTCATGTTCCCAAGCCTGAGGGTTCCACAATCAAACCTCTGTCATGTTGCCAGGACACAGGGTTCAACCATCAAACCTCAGTCATGTTCCCGGGCCACAGGATTCCACAATCTAACATCAGTCATGTTCGCAGACCAATGGTTTCCAGAATCAAACCTCAATCATGTTCCCAGGACACAGGGTTCCAGAATCAAACAAAAGTCCAGTTCCCTGGCCATGGGTTTCCAGTACCAGGCCGCAGTCATGTTTCCAGGGCACAGGGTTCCACAATCAAACCTCAGTCATGTTGCCAGTCCACAGGTTTCTGCCATCAAACCTCAGTCAAGTTTGCAGGCCACAGGGTTCCAGAATCAAGTCTCAGTCATTTTGCCAGGCCAGAGTGTTCCACCATCAAACCTCACTCAAGATCCCAGGCCACATATTTCCACAATGAAACCTCAGTCATTTTCACAGGCCACAGGTATCCAGAATCAAACCTCAGTCAAATACTCAGGACACATGGTTCCACATTCAAACCTCAGTCATGTTCCAAGGACACAGGTGTCCAGAATAAAACCTCAGTCATGTTCCCAGTCCACAGGGTTCCAGAATCAAACCGTTCTCATGTTCCCAGGTCACAGGGTTCCAGAATCCACCGATTTCATGTTCCCAGGCCACAGGGTTCCAAAATCAATCCTCAGTTATGTTCCCAGGCCACAGGTTTCCAGAATCAAACCGTTCTCATGTTCCCAGGCCATAGGGTTCCAGAATCCACCGATGTCATGTACCCAGGCCACAGGGTTCCAGAATAAAACCTCAGGCATGTTCCCAGTCCACAGGGTTCCAGAACCAAGCCTCAGTCAGATTCCCAGGGCACAGTATTCCACAATCTAAACAGATGTCATGTTCCCAGGCCACAGGTTTCCAGAATCACGCCTCAGTCATGTTCCCAGGCCACAGGGATCCAGAATCAAACCTCAGTCATGTTGCCAGGACATAGGGTACCACCATCAAACCTCAGTCATATTCCCAGACCACAGGTTTCCAGAATCCAACCGATTTCATGTTCCCAGGCAACAGGGTACCAGAATCCAAACCGATTTCATGTTGCCAGGCCACAGGATTCCACAATCTAACATTACTCATGTTCCCAGGCCAATGGTTTTCAGAATCAAACCTCAGTCATATTCCCAGGGCACTTGGTTCCAGAATCAAACCTCAGTCATGTTCGCAGGACACAGGGTTCCAGAATCAAACCTCAGTCATGTTCCCTGGACACAGGTTTCAAAAATAAAACCCCAGTCATGTTCCCAGGCCACAGGGTTCCAGAATCAAGCCTCACTCATATTCCCAGGCCACAGGGTTCCACAATTAAACCTCAGTCATATTCCCAGGCCAAAGGGTTCCAATATCAAACCTCAGTCCTGTTGCCAGGCCACGGTTCCACCATCAAGCCTCAGTCATGTTCCCAGGCCACAGTGTTCCACAATCAAACCTAAGTCATCTTGCCAGGCCACAGGATGCCACCACCAAACCTCAGTCCTGTTGCCAGGCCACAGGGTTCCACCATCAAGGCTCAGTCTTGTTCCCAAGCCTGAGGGTTCCACAATCAAACCTCTTTCATTTTGCCAGGCCACAGGGTTCAACCATCAAACCTCAGTCATGTTCCCAGGAAACAGGGTTCCAGAATCAAACCAATGTCAAGTTCCCAAACACATGGTTCCAGAATCAAGCCTCAGTCATGTTGCCAGGCCACAGGGTACCACCCTCAAACCTCAGTCATGTTCCCAGGCTACAGGGTTCCTCCATCAAACCTCAATCATGTTCCCAGGACACAGGGTTCCAGAATCAAACCAATGACAAGTTCCCAGGCCATGGGTTTCCAGTACCAGGCCTCAGTCATATTTCCAGGGCAGAGGGTTCCACAATCAAACCTCAGTCCTGTTGCCAGGCCACGGTTCTACCATCAAGCCTAAGTCATGTTCCCAGGCCAGAGTGTTCCACAATCAAACCTAAGTCATCTTGCCAGGCCACAGGATTCCACCAGCAAACCGCAGTCCTGTAGCCAGGCCACAGGTTTCTGCCATCAAACCTCAGTCAAGTTCCCAGGACACATGGTTCCAGATTCAAACCTAAGTCATGTTCGCAGGCCACAGGGTTCCAAAATCAAACCTCAGTCATGTTCCCAGGACAAAGGTGTCCAGAACCAAACCTCAGTCATATTCCGAGGGAACAGGGTTCCAGAAACAAAACTCAGTCATGTTGCCAGGCCACAGGTTTCCACCATCAAACCTCAGACATGTTCCCAGGTAACAGGCTTCCAGAATCAAACCGTTCTCATGTTCCCAGGCCACAGGGTTCCAGAATCCACCGATGTCATGTTCACAGGCCACAGGGTTTCAGAATCAATCCTCCGTTATGTTCCCAGGCTACAGGGTTCCAGAATAAATCCTCAGTCATGTTCCCAGTCCACAGGGTTCCATAACCAAGCCTCAGTCAGTTTCCCAGGGCACAGTATTCCACAATCTAAACAGATGTCATGTTCCCAGGCCACAGGATTCCAGAATACGCCTCAGTCATGTTCCCAGACCACAGGGATCCAGATTCAAACCTCAGTCGTGTTGCCAGGACATAGGGTACCACCATCAAACCTCAGTCATATTCCCAGGCCACAAGTTTCCACAATCCAACCGATTTCATGTTCCCAGGCAACAGGGTACCAGAATCCAAACCGATGTCATGTTCCCAGGCCACAGGATTCCACAATCTAACATCACTCATGTTCCCAGGCCAATGGTTTTCAGAATCAAACCTCAGTCATATTCCCAGGGCACTTGGTTCCAGAATCAAACCTCAGTCATGTTCGCAGGACACAGGGTTCCAGAATCAAACCTCAGTCATGTTCCCTGGACACAGGTTTCAAAAATAAAACCCCAGTCATGTTCCCAGGCCACAGGGTTCCAGAATCAAGCCTCACTCATATTGCCAGGCCACAGGGTTCCACAATTAAACCTCAGTCATATTCCCAGGCCAAAGGGTTCCAATATCAAACCTCAGTCCTGTTGCCAGGCCACGGTTCCACCATCAAGCCTCAGTCATGTTCCCAAACCTGAGGGTTCCACAATCAAACTTCAGCCATGTTCCCATGCCATAGGGTTCCAGAAACCAATCGATGTCATGTTTCCGGGCCACAGGGTTCCAGAATCAATCCTCAGTTATGTTCTCAGGCTACAGGCTTCCAGAATAAAACCTCAGTCATGTTCCCAGTCCACAGGGTTCCAGAACCAAGCCTCAGTCAGTTTCCCAGGGCACAGTATTCCGCAATCTAAACAGATGTCATGTTCCCAGGCCAAAGGGTTCCACCAGCAAACCTCAGTCCTGTTGCGAGGCCACAGGGTTCCACCATCAAGCCTTAGTCATGTTCCCAAGCCTGAGCGCTCCACAATCTAACCTCAGTCATGACCCCAGTGCACAGGGTTCCACCATCAAACCTCAGTCATGTTGCCAGTCCACAGGTTTCTGCGATCAAACCACATTCAAGTTCCCAGGCCACAGGGTTCCAGAATCAAGCCGCAGTCATGTTGCGAGGCCACAGGGTACCACCATCAAACCTCAGTCATGTTCCCAGGCCACAGGGTTCCTCCATCAAACCTCAATCATGTTCCCAGGACACAGGATTTCAGAATCAAACCAATGTCCAGTTCCCAGGCCATGGGTTGACAGTACCAGGCCTCAGTCATGTTTCCAGGGCCCAGGGTTCCACAATCAAACCTCAGTCATGTTGCCAGTCCACAGGTTTCTGCCATCAAACCTCAGTCAAGTTCCCAGGCCACAGGGTTCCAGAATCAAGCCTCAGTCGTGTTGCCAGGACATAGGGTACCACCATCAAACCTCAGTCATATTCCCAGACCACAGGTTTCCAGAATCCAACTGATTTCATGCTCCCAGGCAACAGGGTACCAGAATCCAAACCGATGTCATGTTCCCAGGCCACAGGATTCCACCATCAAACCGCAGTCCTGTTGCCAGGCCACAGGGTTCCAGAATCAAGCCGCAGTCATGTTGCCAGGCCACAAGGTACCACCATCAAACCTCACTCATGTTCCCAGGCCACAGGGTTCCTCCATCAAACCTCAGTCATGTTCCCAGGCCACCGAATTCCACAATCTAACATCAGTCATGTTCCCAGACCAATGGTTTCCAGAATCAAACCTCAATCAGGTTCCCAGGGCACTTGGTTCCAGAATCAAACCAATGTCAAGTTCCCAGGCCATGGGTTTCCAGCACCAGGCCACAGTCATGTTTCCAGGGCACAGGGTTCCACAATCAAACGTCAGTCATGTTGCCAGTCCACAGGTTTCTTCCATCAAACCTCAGTCAAGTTCCCAGGCCACAGGGTTCCAGAATCAAGCCTCCGTCATTTTGCCAGGCCAGAGTGTTCCACCATCAAACCTCACTCATGATCCCAGGACACATATTTCCACAATGAAACCTCAGTCATGTTCCCAGGCCAGAGTGTTCTACAGTCAAACCTAAGTCATCTTGCCAGGCCACAGGATTCCACCATCTAACCTCAGTCCTGTTGCCAGGCCACAGGCTTGCACTATCAAGCCTCAGTCATGTTCCCAAGCCTGAGGGTTCCACAATCAAACCTCTGTCATGTTGCCAGGACACAGGGTTCAACCATCAAACCTCAGTCATGTTCCCGGGCCACAGGATTCCACAATCTAACATCAGTCATGTTCGCAGACCAATGGTTTCCAGAATCAAACCTCAATCATGTTCCCAGGACACAGGGTTCCAGAATCAAACAAAAGTCCAGTTCCCTGGCCATGGGTTTCCAGTACCAGGCCGCAGTCATGTTTCCAGGGCACAGGGTTCCACAATCAAACCTCAGTCATGTTGCCAGTCCACAGGTTTCTGCCATCAAACCTCAGTCAAGTTTGCAGGCCACAGGGTTCCAGAATCAAGTCTCAGTCATTTTGCCAGGCCAGAGTGTTCCACCATCAAACCTCACTCAAGATCCCAGGCCACATATTTCCACAATGAAACCTCAGTCATTTTCACAGGCCACAGGTATCCAGAATCAAACCTCAGTCAAATACTCAGGACACATGGTTCCACATTCAAACCTCAGTCATGTTCCAAGGACACAGGTGTCCAGAATAAAACCTCAGTCATGTTCCCAGTCCACAGGGTTCCAGAATCAAACCGTTCTCATGTTCCCAGGTCACAGGGTTCCAGAATCCACCGATTTCATGTTCCCAGGCCACAGGGTTCCAAAATCAATCCTCAGTTATGTTCCCAGGCCACAGGTTTCCAGAATCAAACCGTTCTCATGTTCCCAGGCCATAGGGTTCCAGAATCCACCGATGTCATGTACCCAGGCCACAGGGTTCCAGAATAAAACCTCAGGCATGTTCCCAGTCCACAGGGTTCCAGAACCAAGCCTCAGTCAGATTCCCAGGGCACAGTATTCCACAATCTAAACAGATGTCATGTTCCCAGGCCACAGGTTTCCAGAATCACGCCTCAGTCATGTTCCCAGGCCACAGGGATCCAGAATCAAACCTCAGTCATGTTGCCAGGACATAGGGTACCACCATCAAACCTCAGTCATATTCCCAGACCACAGGTTTCCAGAATCCAACCGATTTCATGTTCCCAGGCAACAGGGTACCAGAATCCAAACCGATTTCATGTTGCCAGGCCACAGGATTCCACAATCTAACATTACTCATGTTCCCAGGCCAATGGTTTTCAGAATCAAACCTCAGTCATATTCCCAGGGCACTTGGTTCCAGAATCAAACCTCAGTCATGTTCGCAGGACACAGGGTTCCAGAATCAAACCTCAGTCATGTTCCCTGGACACAGGTTTCAAAAATAAAACCCCAGTCATGTTCCCAGGCCACAGGGTTCCAGAATCAAGCCTCACTCATATTCCCAGGCCACAGGGTTCCACAATTAAACCTCAGTCATATTCCCAGGCCAAAGGGTTCCAATATCAAACCTCAGTCCTGTTGCCAGGCCACGGTTCCACCATCAAGCCTCAGTCATGTTCCCAGGCCACAGTGTTCCACAATCAAACCTAAGTCATCTTGCCAGGCCACAGGATGCCACCACCAAACCTCAGTCCTGTTGCCAGGCCACAGGGTTCCACCATCAAGGCTCAGTCTTGTTCCCAAGCCTGAGGGTTCCACAATCAAACCTCTTTCATTTTGCCAGGCCACAGGGTTCAACCATCAAACCTCAGTCATGTTCCCAGGAAACAGGGTTCCAGAATCAAACCAATGTCAAGTTCCCAAACACATGGTTCCAGAATCAAGCCTCAGTCATGTTGCCAGGCCACAGGGTACCACCCTCAAACCTCAGTCATGTTCCCAGGCTACAGGGTTCCTCCATCAAACCTCAATCATGTTCCCAGGACACAGGGTTCCAGAATCAAACCAATGACAAGTTCCCAGGCCATGGGTTTCCAGTACCAGGCCTCAGTCATATTTCCAGGGCAGAGGGTTCCACAATCAAACCTCAGTCCTGTTGCCAGGCCACGGTTCTACCATCAAGCCTAAGTCATGTTCCCAGGCCAGAGTGTTCCACAATCAAACCTAAGTCATCTTGCCAGGCCACAGGATTCCACCAGCAAACCGCAGTCCTGTAGCCAGGCCACAGGTTTCTGCCATCAAACCTCAGTCAAGTTCCCAGGACACATGGTTCCAGATTCAAACCTAAGTCATGTTCGCAGGCCACAGGGTTCCAAAATCAAACCTCAGTCATGTTCCCAGGACAAAGGTGTCCAGAACCAAACCTCAGTCATATTCCGAGGGAACAGGGTTCCAGAAACAAAACTCAGTCATGTTGCCAGGCCACAGGTTTCCACCATCAAACCTCAGACATGTTCCCAGGCAACAGGCTTCCAGAATCAAACCGTTCTCATGTTCCCAGGCCACAGGGTTCCAGAATCCACCGATGTCATGTTCACAGGCCACAGGGTTTCAGAATCAATCCTCCGTTATGTTCCCAGGCTACAGGGTTCCAGAATAAATCCTCAGTCATGTTCCCAGTCCACAGGGTTCCATAACCAAGCCTCAGTCAGTTTCCCAGGGCACAGTATTCCACAATCTAAACAGATGTCATGTTCCCAGGCCACAGGATTCCAGAATACGCCTCAGTCAT
Organism: Balaenoptera borealis; assembly: GCF_965194805.1. NCBI lineage: Eukaryota > Metazoa > Chordata > Mammalia > Artiodactyla > Balaenopteridae > Balaenoptera > Balaenoptera borealis. Next base: position 15,423 of record NW_028122388.1, on the reverse strand, counting down.
GTTCCCAGACCACAGGGATCCAGATTCAAACCTCAGTCGTGTTGCCAGGACATAGGGTACCACCATCAAACCTCAGTCATATTCCCAGGCCACAAGTTTCCACAATCCAACCGATTTCATGTTCCCAGGCAACAGGGTACCAGAATCCAAACTGATGTCATGTTCCCAGGCCACAGGATTCCACAATCTAACATCACTCATGTTCCCAGGCCAATGGTTTTCAGAATCAAACCTCAGTCATATTCCCAGGGCACTTGGTTCCAGAATCAAACCTCAGTCATGTTCGCAGGACACAGGGTTCCAGAATCAAACCTCAGTCATGTTCCCTGGACACAGGTTTCAAAAATAAAACCCCAGTCATGTTCCCAGGCCACAGGGTTCCAGAATCAAGCCTCACTCATATTGCCAGGCCACAGGGTTCCACAATTAAACCTCAGTCATATTCCCAGGCCAAAGGGTTCCAATATCAAACCTCAGTCCTGTTGCCAGGCCACGGTTCCACCATCAAGCCTCAGTCATGTTCCCAAACCTGAGGGTTCCACAATCAAACTTCAGCCATGTTCCCATGCCATAGGGTTCCAGAAACCAATCGATGTCATGTTTCCGGGCCACAGGGTTCCAGAATCAATCCTCAGTTATGTTCTCAGGCTACAGGCTTCCAGAATAAAACCTCAGTCATGTTCCCAGTCCACAGGGTTCCAGAACCAAGCCTCAGTCAGTTTCCCAGGGCACAGTATTCCGCAATCTAAACAGATGTCATGTTCCCAGGGCAAAGGGTTCCACCAGCAAACCTCAGTCCTGTTGCGAGGCCACAGGGTTCCACCATCAAGCCTTAGTCATGTTCCCAAGCCTGAGCGCTCCACAATCTAACCTCAGTCATGACCCCAGTGCACAGGGTTCCACCATCAAACCTCAGTCATGTTGCCAGTCCACAGGTTTCTGCGATCAAACCACATTCAAGTTCCCAGGCCACAGGGTTCCAGAATCAAGCCGCAGTCATGTTGCGAGGCCACAGGGTACCACCATCAAACCTCAGTCATGTTCCCAGGCCACAGGGTTCCTCCATCAAACCTCAATCATGTTCCCAGGACACAGGATTTCAGAATCAAACCAATGTCCAGTTCCCAGGCCATGGGTTGACAGTACCAGGCCTCAGTCATGTTTCCAGGGCCCAGGGTTCCACAATCAAACCTCAGTCATGTTGCCAGTCCACAGGTTTCTGCCATCAAACCTCAGTCAAGTTCCCAGGCCACAGGGTTCCAGAATCAAGCCTCAGTCGTGTTGCCAGGACATAGGGTACCACCATCAAACCTCAGTCATATTCCCAGACCACAGGTTTCCAGAATCCAACCGATTTCATGTTCCCAGGCAACAGGGTACCAGAATCCAAACCGATGTCATGTTCCCAGGCCACAGGATTCCACAATCTAACATCAGTCATGTTCCCAGGCCAATGGTTTTCAGAATCAAACCTCAGTCATATTCCCAGGGCACTTGGTTCCAGAATCAAACCTCAGTCATGTTCCCAGGACACAGTGATCTAGAATCAAACCTCAGTCATGTTCCCTGGACACAGGGTTCCAAAATCAAGCCTCACTCATATTCCCAGGCCAGAGGGTTCCACAATTAAACCTCAGTCATATTCCCAGACCAAAGGGTTCCACAATCAAACCTCAGTCCTGTTGCCAGGCCACGGTTCCACCGTCAAGCCTCAGTCATGTTCCCAGGCCATAGTGTTCCAGAATCAAACCTAAGTCTTCTTGCCAGGCCACAGGATTCCACCATCAAACCGCAGTCCTGTTGCCAGGCCACAGGGTTCCAGAATCAAGCCGCAGTCATGTTGCCAGGCCACAAGGTACCACCATCAAACCTCACTCATGTTCCCAGGCCACAGGGTTCCTCCATCAAACCTCAGTCATGTTCCCAGGCCACCGAATTCCACAATCTAACATCAGTCATGTTCCCAGACCAATGGTTTCCAGAATCAAACCTCAATCAGGTTCCCAGGGCACTTGGTTCCAGAATCAAACCAATGTCAAGTTCCCAGGCCATGGGTTTCCAGCACCAGGCCACAGTCATGTTTCCAGGGCACAGGGTTCCACAATCAAACGTCAGTCATGTTGCCAGTCCACAGGTTTCTTCCATCAAACCTCAGTCAAGTTCCCAGGCCACAGGGTTCCAGAATCAAGCCTCCGTCATTTTGCCAGGCCAGAGTGTTCCACCATCAAACCTCACTCATGATCCCAGGACACATATTTCCACAATGAAACCTCAGTCATGTTCCCAGGCCAGAGTGTTCTACAGTCAAACCTAAGTCATCTTGCCAGGCCACAGGATTCCACCATCTAACCTCAGTCCTGTTGCCAGGCCACAGGCTTGCACTATCAAGCCTCAGTCATGTTCCCAAGCCTGAGGGTTCCACAATCAAACCTCTGTCATGTTGCCAGGACACAGGGTTCAACCATCAAACCTCAGTCATGTTCCCGGGCCACAGGATTCCACAATCTAACATCAGTCATGTTCGCAGACCAATGGTTTCCAGAATCAAACCTCAATCATGTTCCCAGGACACAGGGTTCCAGAATCAAACAAAAGTCCAGTTCCCTGGCCATGGGTTTCCAGTACCAGGCCGCAGTCATGTTTCCAGGGCACAGGGTTCCACAATCAAACCTCAGTCATGTTGCCAGTCCACAGGTTTCTGCCATCAAACCTCAGTCAAGTTTGCAGGCCACAGGGTTCCAGAATCAAGTCTCAGTCATTTTGCCAGGCCAGAGTGTTCCACCATCAAACCTCACTCAAGATCCCAGGCCACATATTTCCACAATGAAACCTCAGTCATTTTCACAGGCCACAGGTATCCAGAATCAAACCTCAGTCAAATACTCAGGACACATGGTTCCACATTCAAACCTCAGTCATGTTCCAAGGACACAGGTGTCCAGAATAAAACCTCAGTCATGTTCCCAGTCCACAGGGTTCCAGAATCAAACCGTTCTCATGTTCCCAGGTCACAGGGTTCCAGAATCCACCGATTTCATGTTCCCAGGCCACAGGGTTCCAAAATCAATCCTCAGTTATGTTCCCAGGCCACAGGTTTCCAGAATCAAACCGTTCTCATGTTCCCAGGCCATAGGGTTCCAGAATCCACCGATGTCATGTACCCAGGCCACAGGGTTCCAGAATAAAACCTCAGGCATGTTCCCAGTCCACAGGGTTCCAGAACCAAGCCTCAGTCAGATTCCCAGGGCACAGTATTCCACAATCTAAACAGATGTCATGTTCCCAGGCCACAGGTTTCCAGAATCACGCCTCAGTCATGTTCCCAGGCCACAGGGATCCAGAATCAAACCTCAGTCATGTTGCCAGGACATAGGGTACCACCATCAAACCTCAGTCATATTCCCAGACCACAGGTTTCCAGAATCCAACCGATTTCATGTTCCCAGGCAACAGGGTACCAGAATCCAAACCGATTTCATGTTGCCAGGCCACAGGATTCCACAATCTAACATTACTCATGTTCCCAGGCCAATGGTTTTCAGAATCAAACCTCAGTCATATTCCCAGGGCACTTGGTTCCAGAATCAAACCTCAGTCATGTTCGCAGGACACAGGGTTCCAGAATCAAACCTCAGTCATGTTCCCTGGACACAGGTTTCAAAAATAAAACCCCAGTCATGTTCCCAGGCCACAGGGTTCCAGAATCAAGCCTCACTCATATTCCCAGGCCACAGGGTTCCACAATTAAACCTCAGTCATATTCCCAGGCCAAAGGGTTCCAATATCAAACCTCAGTCCTGTTGCCAGGCCACGGTTCCACCATCAAGCCTCAGTCATGTTCCCAGGCCACAGTGTTCCACAATCAAACCTAAGTCATCTTGCCAGGCCACAGGATGCCACCACCAAACCTCAGTCCTGTTGCCAGGCCACAGGGTTCCACCATCAAGGCTCAGTCTTGTTCCCAAGCCTGAGGGTTCCACAATCAAACCTCTTTCATTTTGCCAGGCCACAGGGTTCAACCATCAAACCTCAGTCATGTTCCCAGGAAACAGGGTTCCAGAATCAAACCAATGTCAAGTTCCCAAACACATGGTTCCAGAATCAAGCCTCAGTCATGTTGCCAGGCCACAGGGTACCACCCTCAAACCTCAGTCATGTTCCCAGGCTACAGGGTTCCTCCATCAAACCTCAATCATGTTCCCAGGACACAGGGTTCCAGAATCAAACCAATGACAAGTTCCCAGGCCATGGGTTTCCAGTACCAGGCCTCAGTCATATTTCCAGGGCAGAGGGTTCCACAATCAAACCTCAGTCCTGTTGCCAGGCCACGGTTCTACCATCAAGCCTAAGTCATGTTCCCAGGCCAGAGTGTTCCACAATCAAACCTAAGTCATCTTGCCAGGCCACAGGATTCCACCAGCAAACCGCAGTCCTGTAGCCAGGCCACAGGTTTCTGCCATCAAACCTCAGTCAAGTTCCCAGGACACATGGTTCCAGATTCAAACCTAAGTCATGTTCGCAGGCCACAGGGTTCCAAAATCAAACCTCAGTCATGTTCCCAGGACAAAGGTGTCCAGAACCAAACCTCAGTCATATTCCGAGGGAACAGGGTTCCAGAAACAAAACTCAGTCATGTTGCCAGGCCACAGGTTTCCACCATCAAACCTCAGACATGTTCCCAGGTAACAGGCTTCCAGAATCAAACCGTTCTCATGTTCCCAGGCCACAGGGTTCCAGAATCCACCGATGTCATGTTCACAGGCCACAGGGTTTCAGAATCAATCCTCCGTTATGTTCCCAGGCTACAGGGTTCCAGAATAAATCCTCAGTCATGTTCCCAGTCCACAGGGTTCCATAACCAAGCCTCAGTCAGTTTCCCAGGGCACAGTATTCCACAATCTAAACAGATGTCATGTTCCCAGGCCACAGGATTCCAGAATACGCCTCAGTCATGTTCCCAGACCACAGGGATCCAGATTCAAACCTCAGTCGTGTTGCCAGGACATAGGGTACCACCATCAAACCTCAGTCATATTCCCAGGCCACAAGTTTCCACAATCCAACCGATTTCATGTTCCCAGGCAACAGGGTACCAGAATCCAAACTGATGTCATGTTCCCAGGCCACAGGATTCCACAATCTAACATCACTCATGTTCCCAGGCCAATGGTTTTCAGAATCAAACCTCAGTCATATTCCCAGGGCACTTGGTTCCAGAATCAAACCTCAGTCATGTTCGCAGGACACAGGGTTCCAGAATCAAACCTCAGTCATGTTCCCTGGACACAGGTTTCAAAAATAAAACCCCAGTCATGTTCCCAGGCCACAGGGTTCCAGAATCAAGCCTCACTCATATTGCCAGGCCACAGGGTTCCACAATTAAACCTCAGTCATATTCCCAGGCCAAAGGGTTCCAATATCAAACCTCAGTCCTGTTGCCAGGCCACGGTTCCACCATCAAGCCTCAGTCATGTTCCCAAACCTGAGGGTTCCACAATCAAACTTCAGCCATGTTCCCATGCCATAGGGTTCCAGAAACCAATCGATGTCATGTTTCCGGGCCACAGGGTTCCAGAATCAATCCTCAGTTATGTTCTCAGGCTACAGGCTTCCAGAATAAAACCTCAGTCATGTTCCCAGTCCACAGGGTTCCAGAACCAAGCCTCAGTCAGTTTCCCAGGGCACAGTATTCCGCAATCTAAACAGATGTCATGTTCCCAGGCCAAAGGGTTCCACCAGCAAACCTCAGTCCTGTTGCGAGGCCACAGGGTTCCACCATCAAGCCTTAGTCATGTTCCCAAGCCTGAGCGCTCCACAATCTAACCTCAGTCATGACCCCAGTGCACAGGGTTCCACCATCAAACCTCAGTCATGTTGCCAGTCCACAGGTTTCTGCGATCAAACCACATTCAAGTTCCCAGGCCACAGGGTTCCAGAATCAAGCCGCAGTCATGTTGCGAGGCCACAGGGTACCACCATCAAACCTCAGTCATGTTCCCAGGCCACAGGGTTCCTCCATCAAACCTCAATCATGTTCCCAGGACACAGGATTTCAGAATCAAACCAATGTCCAGTTCCCAGGCCATGGGTTGACAGTACCAGGCCTCAGTCATGTTTCCAGGGCCCAGGGTTCCACAATCAAACCTCAGTCATGTTGCCAGTCCACAGGTTTCTGCCATCAAACCTCAGTCAAGTTCCCAGGCCACAGGGTTCCAGAATCAAGCCTCAGTCGTGTTGCCAGGACATAGGGTACCACCATCAAACCTCAGTCATATTCCCAGACCACAGGTTTCCAGAATCCAACCGATTTCATGTTCCCAGGCAACAGGGTACCAGAATCCAAACCGATGTCATGTTCCCAGGCCACAGGATTCCACAATCTAACATCAGTCATGTTCCCAGGCCAATGGTTTTCAGAATCAAACCTCAGTCATATTCCCAGGGCACTTGGTTCCAGAATCAAACCTCAGTCATGTTCCCAGGACACAGTGATCTAGAATCAAACCTCAGTCATGTTCCCTGGACACAGGGTTCCAAAATCAAGCCTCACTCATATTCCCAGGCCAGAGGGTTCCACAATTAAACCTCAGTCATATTCCCAGACCAAAGGGTTCCACAATCAAACCTCAGTCCTGTTGCCAGGCCACGGTTCCACCGTCAAGCCTCAGTCATGTTCCCAGGCCATAGTGTTCCAGAATCAAACCTAAGTCTTCTTGCCAGGCCACAGGATTCCACCATCAAACCGCAGTCCTGTTGCCAGGCCACAGGGTTCCAGAATCAAGCCGCAGTCATGTTGCCAGGCCACAAGGTACCACCATCAAACCTCACTCATGTTCCCAGGCCACAGGGTTCCTCCATCAAACCTCAGTCATGTTCCCAGGCCACCGAATTCCACAATCTAACATCAGTCATGTTCCCAGACCAATGGTTTCCAGAATCAAACCTCAATCAGGTTCCCAGGGCACTTGGTTCCAGAATCAAACCAATGTCAAGTTCCCAGGCCATGGGTTTCCAGCACCAGGCCACAGTCATGTTTCCAGGGCACAGGGTTCCACAATCAAACGTCAGTCATGTTGCCAGTCCACAGGTTTCTTCCATCAAACCTCAGTCAAGTTCCCAGGCCACAGGGTTCCAGAATCAAGCCTCCGTCATTTTGCCAGGCCAGAGTGTTCCACCATCAAACCTCACTCATGATCCCAGGACACATATTTCCACAATGAAACCTCAGTCATGTTCCCAGGCCAGAGTGTTCTACAGTCAAACCTAAGTCATCTTGCCAGGCCACAGGATTCCACCATCTAACCTCAGTCCTGTTGCCAGGCCACAGGCTTGCACTATCAAGCCTCAGTCATGTTCCCAAGCCTGAGGGTTCCACAATCAAACCTCTGTCATGTTGCCAGGACACAGGGTTCAACCATCAAACCTCAGTCATGTTCCCGGGCCACAGGATTCCACAATCTAACATCAGTCATGTTCGCAGACCAATGGTTTCCAGAATCAAACCTCAATCATGTTCCCAGGACACAGGGTTCCAGAATCAAACAAAAGTCCAGTTCCCTGGCCATGGGTTTCCAGTACCAGGCCGCAGTCATGTTTCCAGGGCACAGGGTTCCACAATCAAACCTCAGTCATGTTGCCAGTCCACAGGTTTCTGCCATCAAACCTCAGTCAAGTTTGCAGGCCACAGGGTTCCAGAATCAAGTCTCAGTCATTTTGCCAGGCCAGAGTGTTCCACCATCAAACCTCACTCAAGATCCCAGGCCACATATTTCCACAATGAAACCTCAGTCATTTTCACAGGCCACAGGTATCCAGAATCAAACCTCAGTCAAATACTCAGGACACATGGTTCCACATTCAAACCTCAGTCATGTTCCAAGGACACAGGTGTCCAGAATAAAACCTCAGTCATGTTCCCAGTCCACAGGGTTCCAGAATCAAACCGTTCTCATGTTCCCAGGTCACAGGGTTCCAGAATCCACCGATTTCATGTTCCCAGGCCACAGGGTTCCAAAATCAATCCTCAGTTATGTTCCCAGGCCACAGGTTTCCAGAATCAAACCGTTCTCATGTTCCCAGGCCATAGGGTTCCAGAATCCACCGATGTCATGTACCCAGGCCACAGGGTTCCAGAATAAAACCTCAGGCATGTTCCCAGTCCACAGGGTTCCAGAACCAAGCCTCAGTCAGATTCCCAGGGCACAGTATTCCACAATCTAAACAGATGTCATGTTCCCAGGCCACAGGTTTCCAGAATCACGCCTCAGTCATGTTCCCAGGCCACAGGGATCCAGAATCAAACCTCAGTCATGTTGCCAGGACATAGGGTACCACCATCAAACCTCAGTCATATTCCCAGACCACAGGTTTCCAGAATCCAACCGATTTCATGTTCCCAGGCAACAGGGTACCAGAATCCAAACCGATTTCATGTTGCCAGGCCACAGGATTCCACAATCTAACATTACTCATGTTCCCAGGCCAATGGTTTTCAGAATCAAACCTCAGTCATATTCCCAGGGCACTTGGTTCCAGAATCAAACCTCAGTCATGTTCGCAGGACACAGGGTTCCAGAATCAAACCTCAGTCATGTTCCCTGGACACAGGTTTCAAAAATAAAACCCCAGTCATGTTCCCAGGCCACAGGGTTCCAGAATCAAGCCTCACTCATATTCCCAGGCCACAGGGTTCCACAATTAAACCTCAGTCATATTCCCAGGCCAAAGGGTTCCAATATCAAACCTCAGTCCTGTTGCCAGGCCACGGTTCCACCATCAAGCCTCAGTCATGTTCCCAGGCCACAGTGTTCCACAATCAAACCTAAGTCATCTTGCCAGGCCACAGGATGCCACCACCAAACCTCAGTCCTGTTGCCAGGCCACAGGGTTCCACCATCAAGGCTCAGTCTTGTTCCCAAGCCTGAGGGTTCCACAATCAAACCTCTTTCATTTTGCCAGGCCACAGGGTTCAACCATCAAACCTCAGTCATGTTCCCAGGAAACAGGGTTCCAGAATCAAACCAATGTCAAGTTCCCAAACACATGGTTCCAGAATCAAGCCTCAGTCATGTTGCCAGGCCACAGGGTACCACCCTCAAACCTCAGTCATGTTCCCAGGCTACAGGGTTCCTCCATCAAACCTCAATCATGTTCCCAGGACACAGGGTTCCAGAATCAAACCAATGACAAGTTCCCAGGCCATGGGTTTCCAGTACCAGGCCTCAGTCATATTTCCAGGGCAGAGGGTTCCACAATCAAACCTCAGTCCTGTTGCCAGGCCACGGTTCTACCATCAAGCCTAAGTCATGTTCCCAGGCCAGAGTGTTCCACAATCAAACCTAAGTCATCTTGCCAGGCCACAGGATTCCACCAGCAAACCGCAGTCCTGTAGCCAGGCCACAGGTTTCTGCCATCAAACCTCAGTCAAGTTCCCAGGACACATGGTTCCAGATTCAAACCTAAGTCATGTTCGCAGGCCACAGGGTTCCAAAATCAAACCTCAGTCATGTTCCCAGGACAAAGGTGTCCAGAACCAAACCTCAGTCATATTCCGAGGGAACAGGGTTCCAGAAACAAAACTCAGTCATGTTGCCAGGCCACAGGTTTCCACCATCAAACCTCAGACATGTTCCCAGGTAACAGGCTTCCAGAATCAAACCGTTCTCATGTTCCCAGGCCACAGGGTTCCAGAATCCACCGATGTCATGTTCACAGGCCACAGGGTTTCAGAATCAATCCTCCGTTATGTTCCCAGGCTACAGGGTTCCAGAATAAATCCTCAGTCATGTTCCCAGTCCACAGGGTTCCATAACCAAGCCTCAGTCAGTTTCCCAGGGCACAGTATTCCACAATCTAAACAGATGTCATGTTCCCAGGCCACAGGATTCCAGAATACGCCTCAGTCATGTTCCCAGACCACAGGGATCCAGATTCAAACCTCAGTCGTGTTGCCAGGACATAGGGTACCACCATCAAACCTCAGTCATATTCCCAGGCCACAAGTTTCCACAATCCAACCGATTTCATGTTCCCAGGCAACAGGGTACCAGAATCCAAACCGATGTCATGTTCCCAGGCCACAGGATTCCACAATCTAACATCACTCATGTTCCCAGGCCAATGGTTTTCAGAATCAAACCTCAGTCATATTCCCAGGGCACTTGGTTCCAGAATCAAACCTCAGTCATGTTCGCAGGACACAGGGTTCCAGAATCAAACCTCAGTCATGTTCCCTGGACACAGGTTTCAAAAATAAAACCCCAGTCATGTTCCCAGGCCACAGGGTTCCAGAATCAAGCCTCACTCATATTGCCAGGCCACAGGGTTCCACAATTAAACCTCAGTCATATTCCCAGGCCAAAGGGTTCCAATATCAAACCTCAGTCCTGTTGCCAGGCCACGGTTCCACCATCAAGCCTCAGTCATGTTCCCAAACCTGAGGGTTCCACAATCAAACTTCAGCCATGTTCCCATGCCATAGGGTTCCAGAAACCAATCGATGTCATGTTTCCGGGCCACAGGGTTCCAGAATCAATCCTCAGTTATGTTCTCAGGCTACAGGCTTCCAGAATAAAACCTCAGTCATGTTCCCAGTCCACAGGGTTCCAGAACCAAGCCTCAGTCAGTTTCCCAGGGCACAGTATTCCGCAATCTAAACAGATGTCATGTTCCCAGGCCAAAGGGTTACACCAGCAAACCTCAGTCCTGTTGTGAGGCCACAGGGTTCCACCATCAAGCCTTAGTCATGTTCCCAAGCCTGAGCGCTCCACAATCAAACCTCAGTCATGACCCCAGTGCACAGGGTTCCAAAATCAAACCTCAGTCATGTTCCCAGGCCAATGGTTTCCAGAATCAAACCTCAGTCATATTCCCAGGGCACTTGGTTCCAGAATCAAACATCAGTCATGTTCCCTGGACACAGGGTTCCAAAATCAAGCCTCACTCATATTCCCAGGCCAGAGGGTTCCACAATTAAACCTCAGTCATATTCCCAGACCAAAGGGTTCCACAATCAAACCTCAGTCCTGTTGCCAGGCCACGGTTCCACCGTCAAGCCTCAGTCATGTTCCCAGGCCATAGTGTTCCAGAATCAAACCTAAGTCTTCTTGCCAGGCCACAGGATTCCACCATCAAACCGCAGTCCTGTTGCCAGGCCACAGGGTTCCAGAATCAAGCCGCAGTCATGTTGCCAGGCCACAAGGTACCACCATCAAACCTCACTCATGTTCCCAGGCCACAGGGTTCCTCCATCAAACCTCAGTCATGTTCCCAGGCCACCGAATTCCACAATCTAACATCAGTCATGTTCCCAGACCAATGGTTTCCAGAATCAAACCTCAATCAGGTTCCCAGGGCACTTGGTTCCAGAATCAAACCAATGTCAAGTTCCCAGGCCATGGGTTTCCAGCACCAGGCCACAGTCATGTTTCCAGGGCACAGGGTTCCACAATCAAACGTCAGTCATGTTGCCAGTCCACAGGTTTCTTCCATCAAACCTCAGTCAAGTTCCCAGGCCACAGGGTTCCAGAATCAAGCCTCCGTCATTTTGCCAGGCCAGAGTGTTCCACCATCAAACCTCACTCATGATCCCAGGACACATATTTCCACAATGAAACCTCAGTCATGTTCCCAGGCCAGAGTGTTCTACAGTCAAACCTAAGTCATCTTGCCAGGCCACAGGATTCCACCATCTAACCTCAGTCCTGTTGCCAGGCCACAGGCTTGCACTATCAAGCCTCAGTCATGTTCCCAAGCCTGAGGGTTCCACAATCAAACCTCTGTCATGTTGCCAGGACACAGGGTTCAACCATCAAACCTCAGTCATGTTCCCGGGCCACAGGATTCCACAATCTAACATCAGTCATGTTCGCAGACCAATGGTTTCCAGAATCAAACCTCAATCATGTTCCCAGGACACAGGGTTCCAGAATCAAACAAAAGTCCAGTTCCCTGGCCATGGGTTTCCAGTACCAGGCCGCAGTCATGTTTCCAGGGCACAGGGTTCCACAATCAAACCTCAGTCATGTTGCCAGTCCACAGGTTTCTGCCATCAAACCTCAGTCAAGTTTGCAGGCCACAGGGTTCCAGAATCAAGTCTCAGTCATTTTGCCAGGCCAGAGTGTTCCACCATCAAACCTCACTCAAGATCCCAGGCCACATATTTCCACAATGAAACCTCAGTCATTTTCACAGGCCACAGGTATCCAGAATCAAACCTCAGTCAAATACTCAGGACACATGGTTCCACATTCAAACCTCAGTCATGTTCCAAGGACACAGGTGTCCAGAATAAAACCTCAGTCATGTTCCCAGTCCACAGGGTTCCAGAATCAAACCGTTCTCATGTTCCCAGGTCACAGGGTTCCAGAATCCACCGATTTCATGTTCCCAGGCCACAGGGTTCCAAAATCAATCCTCAGTTATGTTCCCAGGCCACAGGTTTCCAGAATCAAACCGTTCTCATGTTCCCAGGCCATAGGGTTCCAGAATCCACCGATGTCATGTACCCAGGCCACAGGGTTCCAGAATAAAACCTCAGGCATGTTCCCAGTCCACAGGGTTCCAGAACCAAGCCTCAGTCAGATTCCCAGGGCACAGTATTCCACAATCTAAACAGATGTCATGTTCCCAGGCCACAGGTTTCCAGAATCACGCCTCAGTCATGTTCCCAGGCCACAGGGATCCAGAATCAAACCTCAGTCATGTTGCCAGGACATAGGGTACCACCATCAAACCTCAGTCATATTCCCAGACCACAGGTTTCCAGAATCCAACCGATTTCATGTTCCCAGGTAACAGGGTACCAGAATCCAAACCGATTTCATGTTGCCAGGCCACAGGATTCCACAATCTAACATTACTCATGTTCCCAGGCCAATGGTTTTCAGAATCAAACCTCAGTCATATTCCCAGGGCACTTGGTTCCAGAATCAAACCTCAGTCATGTTCGCAGGACACAGGGTTCCAGAATCAAACCTCAGTCATGTTCCCTGGACACAGGTTTCAAAAATAAAACCCCAGTCATGTTCCCAGGCCACAGGGTTCCAGAATCAAGCCTCACTCATATTCCCAGGCCACAGGGTTCCACAATTAAACCTCAGTCATATTCCCAGGCCAAAGGGTTCCAATATCAAACCTCAGTCCTGTTGCCAGGCCACGGTTCCACCATCAAGCCTCAGTCATGTTCCCAGGCCACAGTGTTCCACAATCAAACCTAAGTCATCTTGCCAGGCCACAGGATGCCACCACCAAACCTCAGTCCTGTTGCCAGGCCACAGGGTTCCACCATCAAGGCTCAGTCTTGTTCCCAAGCCTGAGGGTTCCACAATCAAACCTCTTTCATTTTGCCAGGCCACAGGGTTCAACCATCAAACCTCAGTCATGTTCCCAGGAAACAGGGTTCCAGAATCAAACCAATGTCAAGTTCCCAAACACATGGTTCCAGAATCAAGCCTCAGTCATGTTGCCAGGCCACAGGGTACCACCCTCAAACCTCAGTCATGTTCCCAGGCTACAGGGTTCCTCCATCAAACCTCAATCATGTTCCCAGGACACAGGGTTCCAGAATCAAACCAATGACAAGTTCCCAGGCCATGGGTTTCCAGTACCAGGCCTCAGTCATATTTCCAGGGCAGAGGGTTCCACAATCAAACCTCAGTCCTGTTGCCAGGCCACGGTTCTACCATCAAGCCTAAGTCATGTTCCCAGGCCAGAGTGTTCCACAATCAAACCTAAGTCATCTTGCCAGGCCACAGGATTCCACCAGCAAACCGCAGTCCTGTAGCCAGGCCACAGGTTTCTGCCATCAAACCTCAGTCAAGTTCCCAGGACACATGGTTCCAGATTCAAACCTAAGTCATGTTCGCAGGCCACAGGGTTCCAAAATCAAACCTCAGTCATGTTCCCAGGACAAAGGTGTCCAGAACCAAACCTCAGTCATATTCCGAGGGAACAGGGTTCCAGAAACAAAACTCAGTCATGTTGCCAGGCCACAGGTTTCCACCATCAAACCTCAGACATGTTCCCAGGCAACAGGCTTCCAGAATCAAACCGTTCTCATGTTCCCAGGCCACAGGGTTCCAGAATCCACCGATGTCATGTTCACAGGCCACAGGGTTTCAGAATCAATCCTCCGTTATGTTCCCAGGCTACAGGGTTCCAGAATAAATCCTCAGTCATGTTCCCAGTCCACAGGGTTCCATAACCAAGCCTCAGTCAGTTTCCCAGGGCACAGTATTCCACAATCTAAACAGATGTCATGTTCCCAGGCCACAGGATTCCAGAATACGCCTCAGTCATGTTCCCAGACCACAGGGATCCAGATTCAAACCTCAGTCGTGTTGCCAGGACATAAGGTACCACCATCAAACCTCAGTCATATTCCCAGACCACAAGTTTCCACAATCCAACCGATTTCATGTTCCCAGGCAACAGGGTACCAGTATCCAAACCGATGTCATGTTCCCAGGCCACAGGATTCCACAATCTAACATCACTCATGTTCCCAGGCCAATGGTTTTCAGAATCAAACCTCAGTCATATTCCCAGGGCACTTGGTTCCAGAATCAAACCTCAGTCATGTTCCTACGACACAGGGTTCCAGAATAAAACCTCAGTCATATTCCCACGCCACAGGTTTCCAGAATCAAACCTATTTCATGTTCCCAGGCAACAGAGTACCAGATTCCAAACTGATGTCATTTTCCCAGGCCACAGTCTTCCACCATCAAACCTCAGTCATGTTGCCAGTCCACAGTTTTCTGCGATCAAACCACATTCAAGTTCCCAGGCCACAGGGTTCCAGAATCAAGCCTCAGTCATATTGCGAGGCCACAGGGTACCACCATCAAACCTCAGTCATGTTCCCAGGCCACAGGGTTCCACCATCAAACCTCAGTCATGTTGCCAGTCCACAGGTTTCTGCCATCAAACCTCAGTCACGTTCCCAGGCCACAGATTTCCAGAATCAAACCTCAGTCATATTCCCAGGGCACATGTTTCCAGAATCAAACCTCAGTCATGTTCGCAGGCCACAGGGTTCCACTATCAAACCTCAGTCATGTTGCCAGGACAAAGGTTTCCAGAATGAAGCCTCACTCATATTCCCAGGCCACAGGTTTCCACAATTTAACCTCAGTCATATTCCCAGGCCAAAGTGTTCCACAATCAAACCTCAGTCCTGTTGCCAGGCCACGGTTCCACCATCAAGCCTCAGTCATGGTCCCAGGCCAGAGTGTTCCACAATCAAACCTAAGTCATCTTGCCAGGCCACAGGATTCCACCGTCAAACCGCAGTCCTGTTGCCAGGCCACAGGTTTCCACAATCAAGCCGCAGTCATGTTCCCAGGCCACAGGGTTCCTCCATCAAACCTCAGTCATGTTCCCAGGCCACCGAATTCCACAATCTAACATCAGTCATGTTCC